>NW_015416912.1:0-1601 GCF_001527695.2 Protobothrops mucrosquamatus | reverse complement strand
TTAGGTAGGGATGATTTTAAGAAAATTTTAATTGACACACAGCTTCGAATATTTGGCTTTTAATTTGGTTTTATGGGGGTTTTTTGTTCTTTGATGTATTTTGTTTGTCTGTTTTAATATGCTGTGCACCGCCCTGAGTCCTACGGGAGAAGGGCGGTATATAAATTAAATTATTAAATTAAATTAAATTAAATTAACAACACCATTTCCTGCTGAATGTGTTACTGTTGCTATGTGAAGAACTGTTGATCTGTCAAAACTGTGTGGTGATTTTACCACTCGTCCTGATTATTGTTTGCCTGCTGAATTATGTGACAAGCTGTTTTCCATTCCAAGGACTGTAGTCTTTTCTTTTGTTTGGAAAGAAAAGAGTCAATATTTAATCTCTGAGAAAAACAGAAAAAAATCCCTTTTCATTTATTAATCTATAAATTAATAAAATCTATAGATACTTGCAGTGACTTTTCTCAGTTTCTCCATGATATATCCTGAAGTATACAGTAAAAAAATTACATGACTGAAGTTAATTACGATAGCCAATTAGAATATGTAATAAATATTATGTGCCTCTAGTCATGTTTCAGTTCAAGATAGCATTATTATTTTCATTAGAGCTAAAAATTATTCCTTTTAGTATTTCTTCACATAATTTTATTCCATATTATCAAATTTATTTTTATTCCATTCACTGTGCTGGAGGCTAATTGTTTACAACTTCTTCTAAAACAATATTTTATTTTAATATTTCATTAGAATTTTTCAATACAGTAAAAATATGAAGTATTAAATAAAAAAGTAAAGAAAAAAGAGGATAGAAAAGAAGTGGAGAATTATGACATCTGACTTTCTTTCTATCAAGTAATTGCTCTTTTACTCTTTCTCTCTCACTTTAACCCTCCCTAATCCTCAAATCTACAAATCATCAGTTTTATCTTTTCTTCCTTCAGTAAAAAATCTGTATAAGGCTTCTAAAAAAAGTCTTTTAAAAAATCTCTTATTTTTTTTTCTCTGATCAAACTGATCAGCTTTGCTATTTCTGTCAGTTTTATAATCCACTGTGCATATTTCATTATTCTTCCATCAAACTTGGGTTTTTTTCAACTATAGTAACATTTAGGTAAGTGTGTTCTAGATGCTGATCTGAATGAATTCAGAAGTCCCACATTTTAAAATAACAATATGTTAATATGTTAGCACTCTATTGAGTGCTAGTCTGTGGAGTGCTTGACTGCTTGAGTATCATTAGCTTATAACTAAACCGAACCAATAGGTGACCTCATCACCAGTTTCATATAGATGTTAACAAAAGTGATATGAACATTGAGCCTTGCAGCACCCCACAAGTGAGAAACTGTGAGACTGATCTTTCCCTATTAACATTGACTGATAGTAACTACAAAGGAAGAACCACTGTGAAAAGTGCCTCTCACGCCAAACCTCATAGTCAGTCCAGAAGGAACTGAAAGCTGCTGGGAGATGATGGAGCTCTAGAAAAGTTATATTACCTCCATTTTGGCTCTTTCATAATGACTTCTGGTGACCTATACTATCTGTAACTTGTATGTTGTAAGTTGGCCTGAATCCTGACATTGTTAGATCCT
>NW_015416911.1:0-1602 GCF_001527695.2 Protobothrops mucrosquamatus | reverse complement strand
GGAGGAGGAGAAGGAGGAAGAGGAGGAGAGGGAGGAGAAGGGGAAGGAAGGAGGAGGGGAGGAGGGGGACGGGGAGAAGGAAGAGGAGAAACAGGAGGAGGAGGAGGAGGAAGAGAAGGAGGAGAAGGAGGAGGGGAGAGGAGGAGAGGAGAGGGGGGAAGGAAGGAGGAGGAGGAGGAGGAGAACCTTCCATTTCCCCCCCTTAACTGTATTACGTGAACTCACTGATATTTTCACATAGGTATCAGTTCTATGCAAACTGAAGATCCAGTTGTGAACATTTGGAACCGTTTTGGGGTTCAAAAGAAGAGCACCTTCCAGTGCTATTAGGGAAATGTGATTAGCTGTAACTGTTATTCTTTTTCATGACTATGAACAAAGAGAAATATGCCAAAAATACCTTGCGCAAAAGGAAAAAAAAATACTAAGCTATTGCCAGGAGCTGTACAAACAGAAATAAGATAATAGAATCAAAATGATGTTCTTATCACAGGATATATAAAATCAATCAGACGTGGGTAATCAGCAGTAACTCCCCCAAATCAGAAAGCTGCCCTTGATTAGAAATAAGGAGAAACTTCCTGACAGTGAGAACAATTAACCAGTGGAACAACCTGCCTCCAGAAGCGGTGAATGCTCCAACACTGGAAGTTTTCGAGAAGAGACTGGACAGCCATTTGTCTGAAATGGTATAGGGTTTCCTGCCTGAACAGGGGGTTGAACTAGATGACCTCCAAGGTCCCTTCCAACTCTATTATTATTATTATTATTATTATTATTATTATTATTATTATTATTATCAAATGATAATTCAAACTGCTATTATTACTGAAGTAGCAGTGCTACCTTGCACTCTGAAAATTATGGCAGCAGGGTAGAATCTGTCCTTTCCTAACTCTCTCCTCACATTTGGGGTGGAAAAAAGGGTTACTTGTAGAAAGGCTACAAATCTTCCCCAAATGACCTGATACACAGACAGGCCTCTCCTACACGGAATGAATACACTGGTTCAGTTTCAGCCTTTGTTTGTTCAGAACTACAGGTGTCCAATTTTACAACCTTTCTTTGCCATGGTTTTAAGGTGAATCCCTGCAATTCTTAACTGAGTCACATGGCGGTTAATTGTTAAGTGAATTCAGCTTCTCTCCATTGCTTGTCGGAAGCCGACTGGGAACTAGCGACCACGTGACCCCAGGACACTGCAATCGTCGTAAATACATGCTAGTTGCCGAGCATCCAAATTTCAATCACATGTCTGTGGAGATGCTGCAACAGTCATAAGTGGAAGGCCTGGTCATAAGTCCACTTTTTTCAGTGCCGTTGTAACTTTGAACAGTCGCCAAACAAATGGTTGTAACCAATAAAGGAGAATATTTGTAGCTCAGGGTTGAAATCAGGAGTCCTTGGTGCTCTCTGAACTTGGTTATTTTCTTGCAGATGTTTCATTACCCAAATTAGGTAACATCACCAGCACTGAGGATGTTGCCTAGTTTGGGTAATGAAACATCTGCAAGAAAACAACCAAGCTCCAAGAGCACCAAGGATCCCTCAGATGGTTATAAGCTGAGGACACCTGGAAGTAAATAAGTCTCGCATTGGGTT
>NW_015416910.1:0-1602 GCF_001527695.2 Protobothrops mucrosquamatus | reverse complement strand
TGGCTATGTGTTTAACTTTTAATTGTGGAGGGAGAAAAATCATATGCCAATGTAGAGAAACCTTAAGAGATAGTCATTTGAATAAGATAAAAGAATCAAATACTCACAGGAATACCCATAAAACAATCAGGCTGAATAATATATTTTTTCTCTTCTGCATTTCATAAATAATAAATAAGAGAAAATAGCCACTAGTTACGCATCCCACAATGCACTAGCTATGCAAGCTGACTCTAAAAATACGTATCTGTACATGTGAAAAAAAAAATTAATTTGGTAGCACTTTTTTTAAAGCGAAAAAATTCAATTTGTGTGGAAGTCTGCAATAATTTTCCCCTCACAGCTACACTTATAACTGGATTTATTTTAGGCTCCAGAAAACAAAAGGCCTTGCAATAGAGTAAAAATGGAGAAAGAAGCATTCAGGCTGCTCAGGATAATAAAAGAAATGTTTCCAAAGTAAGGTTGAGAGGAAAAAAATGTTTTCTAATGCTAAGCTATCTCCTTCTCTGTTTTTTATCACTCTCTCTGTGTTCATCTCCTGAAGGCAGTACACAGCATGCTTAGTTAAAACACTTTTGTAAATTAAAAGGTGTGACTTAATTTTCATATTGAAAATTCATGGGGAAAAAAAAGTTGTTTTAAACAATGTTCCCCTTAGGAAACATCAAGCAAGCACAGTAGAATTTCAAGAAATACAAAGAAATTTTCCTCTATAGTTCTGCCGTTCTACCCAGAAGTAATAGAGGGGAACAATGTAATGCTACATGACAACGGAAGTGTTAGTTCTTAGTTCTTTTGCACAAAATTTATATATACAGTGGTACGTTGGTACTCAACTGCTTTGAAACTCATCAAATCTGGTACTCAATGCATTTTGACATGAAATTCTTTTCCTGGAACTTATTGATTGTTTGGTACTCAATGCACAACATAGAATTTGTCGCTGTAGGCTGTCTTGTGACTCATGATATTATTCCTTATGAGAAAAAAAATCTTTGGTATTTATCATTTTTGGTACTCATTGTACCTCCCTGAACCAATTAACAATGAGTACCGAGGAACCATTGGACTTTTTCCACCAAGGGGAACCCTTAGATCAGGGGTCTTCAAACTTGGCCCTTCTATGACTAGTGGACTTCAACTCCCAGAATTCCTCAGCCAGCGTGCCTGGCTGAGGAATTCTGGGAGTTGAAGTCCATAAGTCATAAAAGGGACAAGTTTGAAGACCCCTGACTTAGATTCACTGGGAATAGAAGGATTTCAGCAGTGCCAAGAAGATTTCATACCCATTTGCACTCTGATTGAGGTGACCCTGAGGGCACAAATAAACCCTCAAGTGGCCTCAGTGACTTCAGAGAGCTAAACACATTCAGGGTGTTTTTTTTTTTGTTTTTTTTTTTAATCTTTTTATTTATAATACAATTAAAACAAAAATGGACATACGTGGCATTCCAGAGTAAATATTCCTAACAATTTGTTTCTCGTGATACAAAAACTTAGTACATCATCCTTAACCTCTATATACACCTCATTCTTCTACATAATACAATTATATATACAATTATATATACAATTATGTGTATGCTTCAATCCTATCGT
>NW_015416909.1:0-1602 GCF_001527695.2 Protobothrops mucrosquamatus | reverse complement strand
AAGGAGAAGAAGGAGGAAGAACCATTGATGTTTCACTTGTGCTTATCCAGTGTTTCTCAACCTTGACAATTTTAAGGCATGTGGACTTCAACTCCCAGAATTCCACAGCCAGCAATGCTGGCTGTGGAATTCTGGGAGTTGAAGTCCACATGCCTTAAAATTGTCAAGGTTGAGAAACACTGGCTTATACCGAAGCTTGGTAATGCTATAAGATTTTGGATTGAATAGAGCAACTCACTACAGCTACCCAACCTGATGCCCTTCCTAATTGTACAGACCATCAAGCACTAAAGACTATGGCTAATAGTAACCTCAAATTACAACAAATCAGATCTGGATTTTGCAAAAGCTTGTAATAGAACATATAGTTGGAAAAGAAAAAAAGTGACTGCTTGTACTTTAGCAAAACTAGCAGCATGCAAAAACATGTATTTATTTGATTTCATATCAAGAAACTCTTTTGTATCTTGGAAAAATAACGGTTAACTAAGTTTGAAGGACGTTGAAGGAGAGAGGAAGGGGAGGTATGTGTTTAAACTGCATTTTACTATTTTTTAATTTGTCATTCGTCACACAAAAATTACAAATTCGAACAAGCAAAGAAATATAAAAATTAAAATGTGACAGTTATGATAGGCAAGTTAGTGCACTTACACACGCACCTTGAGGGACCTCGTAAGTATGGTGTGAGGTCCACAGATGTTAAGTTAGAATTAATACTGTGAAAGTTAGTGTCTGAGACAACTGAATCAGGTAAGATATTCCAGACTTTGAGAACTCCTACTACAGAAAGCAAAACATTAACTTGATGCTTCCTTACACAGAAAGGAGCCACCATGTGAATTTAAGGACATGCTAATTCAATGGGACTAACTTGAGACCAAACAAATATGTTTGAGATAAGTGCTATGTTACGTAATGTCTACTTTGTAACTTTCCCAAAATTGTCCTCTGCTTTAAAAGCGTTTTGTTTCTCTATCTGATGCTCAGAGAATTTCAGAATTTCTTAAAGTGCTTTTCAATTTCTTCCACTGTTGGAAATGGATGGGGAAGAATGTTATGCTGATGGTTTGATTCTATTACATACTTATTTTATTCTATTACATAACTATCCATTCTCTCTGGCTGCTCTCTTTTTCCAATCTGGACAAAACAAAAATCCCAAGGTGGTTATTTAATTCTATACATATATAGGATATAATGGAAAGGTAAGAAACCATGAATGTAAAAATATTCAATAAAAGATAGGATATTCACATTCAGTTCTCAGCCATTTTGTAAGCACATAAATAGAAAAGAACAAAAAAATACAAATTCCACCCATGAGAATATTACCAGAATTTCTTTCTCCTCTGAAATAACTTTGGAAAGCAAATTTTCTTTCATTAAATGCTGTGAATTAAATTTACCGTATATACTCGAGTATAAGTCGACCCGAGTATAAGCCGAGGGACCGATTTTCCCACAGAGAACTGGGAAAAATTGGTGACCCGCGCATAAGCCGAGGGGGCATTTTGGCTGTTCCTCCCTGGCCGCCTCGGCCCCCCCGGCCCTGTCAGTGAGCGCCCGGCAGGGCGCAGCGTCGCCAGGCCTCCCCCCTTC
>NW_015416908.1:0-1602 GCF_001527695.2 Protobothrops mucrosquamatus | reverse complement strand
ATTGAATGCATTGTTTCATGGCATTTTGCAGGCTGAAAGCTCTCCAGTTCTATCAGTAACTTCTTCAGCTGCAAAGAATCTAGAGTGGCAAGTTGGAAGCCCTGGAGAATTGTGACTGTCGGGATGGACCAGGTCCAAGCAAGCCTTCTGCAGCCAAGGCAATGCTTGTTTTCCTTATCAAGGACTAAAAGGGCAGGGTGACAAAGTGATGGCACTACTGAAAAGAGCAGCAGCACAATTCCCTGTGTATTCCCTCCCATACTAGGTTGTCTGGACTAGTTTAAAAAAAAACACTCAAATAAGTTGTTCTTAGTGTGCTTATTCTGCTTCTTAATTTGCTATTCTTTGCTGACCCAAGACACAGAGCCTTTTTGGTGATGGGATCTCACCATGATCTGATGGCACTAAAGAAGTTGCCTGTCCTTGGGGAACAATCCTGGGCAAGATGGTCCAATGGTTTAACTTTCTACAAGAAACCTTTTTTTATGTTTGTATGGTGGCTGATTCTTTGACTGGGGACTCCAGCATTATACAGGAGCCCTCAAATTATAGAATACAAATGCCTATAAATGTTAGTTTACAGGCATGTTTAAATAAGGGAAAATTGCTTCTGGAGGGAGGTGTTGGGATGGACTGCAGTTGGTCTTTCCACTTATATTTACCTACTACAAATTCATATTTCCCCTTCCCATGAACAACGCTTCCTGGATGGATTTAAATGCAAACATAAATACACATATTTGGACTTGAGAGAGGCAACATCTAGCCAATCTCATTTGGGCTAGAAAGCTAAGCAGAGTCTGGCCTGTGTTTCAAAGATAGACCACTGTACCGGGGGGGGGGGGGGGAGAAAAGTTCTGTTGTAGGAGCAAAAATGATATTTTCAGAATTTGCAGATGTAGTGTGATTAAAGTGCAGTATAAGTATGTTCTTTTATAAGCCACTCAGATCAATGGAGCCAATTGCTATGCATAGGGCAGCAGCATTGAACAATAACTGGAAGGAATAAAAATTCATTGGATGTATACAAAGAAACTGATTGGAATGCAATCAAATATACACTACCAACATTTCATTGTTACAAGAACCTGAACTGGATTCAGTTTTATGTTTTTAATACAGTAGCTTTATCCAGCTGGGTGGGATTAGCTAATTGATCTTGAGTGATTTCAAAAAGATAAGCAGGATCAGAGCAGATCAGCATTTATACTAGGGACTGCAAGGAAATCCCAAAGCTATAGATTATTAGACAGAGAAATTGAGAATACTTCCTAGAAATTGGTGATTAGAAATCTCATCAATATTTTTGTACAGAAATGAAAAAATGAACTTGTGATTTATGACTTTGATGATTACACAGGATAGATTATAGAAAGAAGAGTATTATGTAACTTGAGATATTAAAATATAATAGTACTTACAACAGCTATGAAGAATATCAGAAGTCTCTTTTCTTTTCTTTCTTTTCTATTTTCCTTTAGCTTTTCTTTTTTCCCTTTACTATACTTTTTGCTTTCTCTTTGCTCTCTTTTTCTTACTTTATATCTGATCCATCCATCCATCCATCCATCCATCCATCCATCCATCCATCCATCCATCCAT
>NW_015416907.1:0-1602 GCF_001527695.2 Protobothrops mucrosquamatus | reverse complement strand
TATCTTTATGAGGCCAATAATGTTGTGTCCACAATGTGATGCACTTCACTTACTGTAAATTACAGTTGCCTCACCAGGCCTATAAAATATAATGAAATTAAAAGCAAGAAATATTTCTTTCTAGATTAATTCAAACAGTTAGAGAAGCAGCTATTGGATATGACATTTTTAGACATCCAATACATTCTTTCCCCCCCCCCCCCATTCTCTAGTACATTTGTACAATTTTATCAATAAGTGAGTGACTGGCAAGAAAAAAAATGAAGAATTCTAAAAAATTCTTTGAATAAGTAGCATTTTATGTATGTATGTGTATGTGTGTGTTTTGTGTCTGCCTATTTACTCATATAACTAACTATCCCAGATTATCACAGGTCCACCTTAGAACAGTGGTCGCTCTCCAGATCTAATACTCTTATCAGAACAATATCAACGTGATCTGATGGGGAATCTAACACTATCTTCCCCCCTGTCATGGTCAGATCATTCCCTAATATCCTTGAGACTCTCTTACAGCACTCCCCTCTGCAGGAAGACTGGACTTATTTGAGTGGTCCACTCAGATGACTGATGGATCCAGTTGGATTCCAGAAGTAACTGAGGGATATTCCAGAGGATTTGCTGAATGGTCTTGTTGAAGCCTTAGTAACAGCCTGGAATCAAAAGGTTACTGAGGCTCTGGGCAAGATCTCTTCTATACAACCTTCTTTCGTATTGTTCCTAGTGGTTCATGGAAGAACTGAGGGTTTTGAAATGAATTAAGAGACATCTAGAGCACTGCTGGAGAAAGACAAAAAATGAGTCTGATTGGACATGCCTTATAGCCACTATTAAGGCCTGTTTCAGGGTGATAAAAGGGACAAAAAGAAATACTTATTTGCTGTTATTGCATCTGCAGTGTTGCTCCTCAGCCCTATTCCAAATCACCCAATCCTTCCTAGGTCAGGGGCTTTGGACATTCAACTCCAGGGCCGAGCAGAAGATATTATTGATTTGTTCCAAGTTGGAACCTTTGCATGGTGCAGATAGGGAGTCACCTTGCCTAGGTGCCTAGGGAGTCACCTTGCCTAGTAATTTGGAATCAGTTTGATCCTGTTGCCTTTAAGGAAGTGGACAGTGCTCTGCACTGTCAATGCAATAACCTATCCTTTAGATCAGGGGTTTTCAAACTTGGTGCTTTTATGACTCATGGACTTCAACTCCCAGAATTCCTCAGCCAGCATGCCTGGCTGAGGAATTCTGGAAGTTGAAGTCCATGAGTCATAAAAGGGCAGAGTTTGAAGACCCCTGCTTTAGATCCTTGTCCCTCCTGGCTGGTGAAGCCTCCAGAATGGTGACCAACAGGTGGGTTCATGCAGTGATAAATTCCTCATAGTGGAAGCTCTGGTTTGTCCTCTCCTTAATGTTGTGTTCTTTTGTATTCCCCCCCCTTAATCCCCTATGCGCATCCTGATCACCCATTAAGGGTGATTGCCCTTCTCCATCTGCATACAGTTTCATGCCCGTTGCTGGTTGGCTAACTCGCAACGGGGTCTTACCAGCCAATGGAATTGTGTGATTACGAGCCAGGGGAATCCCATAAAAGAGGGCTCCCCTGGCCCA
>NW_015416906.1:0-1602 GCF_001527695.2 Protobothrops mucrosquamatus | reverse complement strand
CCAGCCCCCTGCTCAAGCAGGAGAACCTGTACCATCTCAGACAAGTCACTGTCCAGTCTCTTCTTGAAAACGTCCAGTGATGGGTCACCCACAACTTCTGGTGGCAAGCTGTTCCACTGGTTAATTGTCTGCACTGTTTCTCCTTAATTCCAGGTTGCTTCTCTCTTTGGTCAGTTTTCAACTATTGTTTCTTGGAAGATGTTTCGCTTCTCATCCCAGAAGCTTCCTCAGGTTCTGACCGGATGGTGGGGAAGGGAAGGATTTATACTCCTTGCAGACGGCCGGTCCTTTGCATTCCTTTAAGGGAGTCGTTGAGGCCACCTGGAGGTTTATCTGTGTCTTCAGGATCATCTGAGTAGTGCAAATGGATGTGGAGCCTTCTTGGAACTGCTGAAAGGACCGTGTTGTGGAGATAGATGATGTTGTGTCTCCTCCCCCCCGTTGAGAGAGAGCTGTTCAATTTTGCTATAGATATAAGAGGAGTCAAATAGGCCATCTTGGTCAAAACTGAACAGCCCTCTCTCAACGGGGCTGGGGGGGTGGGTGGGGGAGAGAATACGACATTATCCATCTCCAGTCTACAACACGGTCCCTTCAGTAGTTCCAGGAAGGCTCCCCATCCATTTGCACCACTCAGGTGACCCTGAGGACACAGGTAAACCTCCAAGTGGCCTCAACCACCCTCTAAAAGAAGGCAAAGGACCAGCTGTCTGCAAGGAGTATAAATCCTCCCATTCCTCGCCATCCAGTCAGAACCTGAAGAAGCTTCTAGGATGAGAAGCAAAATGTCTTCAAAGAAAAAAAGCAAGATATTCCAGTTCTCTTGAAAAAGCATCTTTGGGATGCCCTCCTACTACCTCCGGAATGGGACAACTCTCTGCGACCAAGTGGCCGCTTGATAATTCAACCATTGCACCTAGTCCTCGACTTACAACAGTTCATTTAGTGACCGTTCAAAGTTACGACGTCACTGAAAAAAGTGAGTTACGGCCATTTTTCACACTTCCGACCGTTGCAGCCTCCCCGTGGTCACGTGATGAAAATTCAGGCACTGGACAACTGATTCATATTTATGATGGTTGCAGTGTCCCCCGTGTCACATGATCCCCCCTTTGGGACTTTTGGATCAAGCGAAGTCAATGGGGAAAGCTGGGTTAACTGAACTTAAGAACTGCAGTGCTGCCCTTAACAGCTGTCATGAAATGTCTCATGTAGCAGCAAAAATTGGGGGCTCAACTGTGGTCATAAGTCGAGGGGTTATTGTGTACAAAAGTCAAATTAATTTCGACGGGACCGTGGCCAATCATAATTTGATTTTATTATTTTTTATATTTTATTTTAATTTATATTCTATATTTTATTTTATTTTATTTTATTTACTTCATTTCATTTATTTTATTTCATTTCATTTCATTTTATTTCATTATTTCATTTCATTATTTTATTTTAGTTTAGTTTAGTTTATTTCATTTCATTTCATTATTTCATTTCTTTTCTTTTCTTTTCTTTTCTTCCATTTTATTTTATTTTATTTTATTTTATTTTATTTTATTTTATTTATTTTATTATTTTATTTTATTTTATTTTATTTTATTTTATTTT
>NW_015416905.1:0-1602 GCF_001527695.2 Protobothrops mucrosquamatus | reverse complement strand
GTTATGAGCTGTACAAATAGTCCTTGACTTACAACAGTTCATTTAGTGACCTTTTGAAGTTACAACGGCACTGAAAAAAATAACTTACCACCGTTTTTCACACTTATGACCATTGCAGCATCCCCATGGTCACATGAGCAAAATTCAGACACTTGGCAACTAACTCGTATTTATGACGGTTGCAGTGTCCAATGGTCATTGCAACCTTCTGACAAGCAAAGTCAATGGGGAAACCAGATTCACTTAACAACCAGGTTACTAACTGAACAACTGCAGTCATTCACTTAACAACTGTGGCAAGAAAGGTCGTAAAATGGGCAAACAAATTCACTTTGCAACAGATATTTTGGGCTGAATTGTGGTTGTTAAGTTGAGGACCACCTGTAGTAATTAAAGTAAAAGAGAGGTTCTATAACGGAGAGACAAAGGATGACTGTCCTGAGATTAGAAAAGAAAATGGAGATAGGAACATTTCATTTCATAGAGAAGCTGGAAGAATCAAAAGCAGTGGTGGGATTCAGCTGGTTTTTACCACTTCGGCAGAACCGATAGCTAATTTATTGTTGCCCAGGCCCAGAATGGACTTCTGGAAATGGCATCCACACAGAGAACCGGTTGTCCCCATATTTGAATCCCATCACTGATCAAAAGTCTCCCCCTGGTCATTCAAAATGGAATGCTCCTGAAATCTCAAGGGATTGCCTTTGTGCTAGACAAGGATTCAGAAAAGTAGAGCAGGAGGAAAGAACCTGGAATGCTACAGATGATAGAACAGCTGGGATATTCTGCTTGGTAATGAGTGACTCCTTGATCATGCATTTAAAGAATTTAGGCCAAACCAAAGGAATCTGGAAAATTCAGTCTTAACATGTGAAAAAAAATCTCCAAGGTATATTGCAGACATGTCAAACTCGCGACGTCACATGACGTCGCGCAACGTATGGGAGCTTTTTCGCCATTGCCGGCAATGGGGTGGGTGCAGCTCCGGTATGATGAAACTGGCCGGCGGGCCAGCAATTTGACACCCCTGGTATATTGTCTCAGAAAGCTATTCAAGAAGTCTGTATGTGAGGGGAGGGGACTAAATCTGCATATAAATCAAATAAAGAATATTCCAATCAGTCTGAAAGGTAGAACATGCCTATAAAGGAAAAAAAAATGTTGTTTCCTTTATTTTAAATTACCTAGATGTTATCAAACCACAGTAGATGCAAGATAGAGATGGAAGCAGATACTAATTTTGTATAAATCACCTGTAAAACTACAATGTATTTAACTCTGAAGATCAAGTTTTGAAAACAAAGGAGGAGGGAAGAGGAAATGTTTCATTTGCAGCTCAAATTGTTTACAAATCAATTTTCCTAGAAAATAGAAATGAAACAAAATCCTTGGACTGCATTGCAAAGGTGGTGATTCATCTCAGCCTTGTTTTAAAAAAGGCCAGAAAGTACAATAATGAATGTAAGAACAAATGAGATGTTACTGTGTATATTTTGATTCTGCAGAAAATCTAACTTTATTAAAGAAAAAGAAAGGCTCAATAAATTGAATGAGTATAACTCTATTGTATACTTGGCAAATGGACAAAAGATGCCTTCATAT
>NW_015416904.1:0-1602 GCF_001527695.2 Protobothrops mucrosquamatus | reverse complement strand
AGTATTCTCTTTTAATAAGGGTGTGTGTGTCTGTTAATTGCCCCAAATTTAACAAAGGTCTCAACATGACTTCTCCAGTTCACCATTTTTTTTGTGGGAGGGAGGAATAAAACAAAATTGTTCACTGTGTTGTGGGAGGAATGGGAATTGACTATAGGACAGTGATCCGCAACTTTTCCGGCTTTGAGGACTGGACGGGGGTGTGTGGAGGGAGACGGAATGGTTACATATGAGCAGAGGACAAGCACGTGCACGCAGCTCCATTTGTGCAAGCGGCAGGCACATGTACCTGCTGCTTGCACAAATGGAGCTTCACTCATGCGCTCACCCACTGCTCATGCAAGTGTCATATTATGGAAGGAAAAAAATAGCCAAGTTAATTTACTTATAGGCTTATCCGATATACCACCTAACTACTTTCTTAATATTTCATTGAGGATTTTACAGAATTAACTTGAGAGTGTCTCAAGGGCGGTTTTCCAAAAGGCAACTGGACTTTCTTAGTTTTTTTCCTTGAAAACATCTCACTTCTCAACCCAGAGGTTTCTTCAGTTCTGGGACTATATCTTGAGAATGCTCTTTCTCTGCTACACACTTACCCATCCCTTCCACGGCCTGGTTATGAACAGGCTGTGGCCTGAAAATGGGCTGCAGTCCAGTGGTTGGGGACCTTTGGTATAGGATAAAGCTATTAGCCTATAGGTGTGTCAACACTGTTAATATGGGATATTATTGCTTTGACAAGATATATAGAACTGTCTGGTATTTTTAGAGTTAATTCAGATGACAGAGAAAGGGAGGAGATTTATAAGGAAAGGCCGGGAAAAGGAACGGAAGTGAATCTTTGCCCTCTGGGCTAATTGGAAGATGTGTCTTATGACTGCAAAATAAGGGAGGGGTTTAGCAAGAAAAAGGTAGATGCAAGCAAGAGAAATTCAGATTCTGGCATTCCATCCATGATGTGCTATCAATCTGTAACACAGTTAATAAAGGCTTTTAGGATAAACAATGCCTGGAAGTTCTTTAAAGTGTTTCATTAGTCGGAACCATGACAAGGTGTTTATTTGGAGCAAGTCCTTTCTGTGAGATGTGTGTCCATGTGCTGTATTATTTATTTATTCATTCATTCATTCATTCATTCATTCATTCATTCATTCATTCATTCATTTATTTATTTATTTATTTATTTATTTATTTATTTATTTATTTATTTATTTATTTATTTATAGGGTTGGGTCGAGACAGAGTAACAGGCCCAAAGTGTAGCCTAAAAGATTATTCTACCTTATTCTAAACTTTATTCTAATGTTACTTTTTTTTAAAATGCATCTCTTTTTATTAAGGCTGGAATAGCAGAGGAGATGCTGTAACACTAACGGATTGCAGAGGGGCCAGAGTGAGCGGTGGAGGCAAATGGCAAAACGAGCTTGCCCCTTTGCAATATCAGTCCTGTTCTTTCTGTATGTGCATCGTGACATTGCACGGACATACAAATGTGTCACAATGGTATGATCCTTGTTTGGTACTTTTGACATAACAGATCTTTGCAAACACCGTCCAGCATAAATGTAAAAGTCAGTTAGCAATCTGGAAGAGCCCTAT
>NW_015416903.1:0-1602 GCF_001527695.2 Protobothrops mucrosquamatus | reverse complement strand
GCCAAGGTAGGGAGGGGGTGCTGCCCAGAGACGCTCCTTGGGGACAAGCCAGCTCCAAACAGCCCGAGATAATGGCTGACCTCTCTCCTACCGGTAGCAGACGCAAGGTCAGTCAATGGTAAACAAGCTGCTTTTCCAGGAATTTTAATTTGCAAGAACAGCAGCTGGAAGGAACAACTGCTTTTGTGTGTGTGTGTGTGTGTGTGTGTGCGCGTGTGCGTGTGTTGAGTTTCATTAACGAAAGGGCAGGATTCTGCCATGATTCCAGAGCCAGTTTTCAGAGGAAATACAACCAAATGGAAATACAGATACTCTTTAGAACGCAAAATAATAAAGAGTTGGAAGGGACCTTGGAGGTCATCTAGTCCAGCCCCCTGCTCAAGCAGGAAACGCCAGACCATTTCAGACAAATGGCTGTCCAGTCTCTTCTTCAAAGCCTCGACAGGGAGGGAAGCGTCCACAATTTGAGTTACAGCCATTCATTTAGTGACCGGTCCAAGTTACGGCACTGGGAAAAATGAGTTACGATTGTTTTTCCACTTACGACCACTGCAGGGTCACGTGATCAAAATTCAGTCACTTGGCGACTGGCTCAGACTTATGACGGTCCCGCGCTCCTGTGATCCCTTTTGGGGACCTGTTCTAGCATCCCCCAGGGTCATGTGACCAAAATTCAGACACTTGGCAACTGACTCATATTTGTGACGGTCGCAGTGTCCCGGGGGGGTCACCTGACCCCCTTTTTGCGACCTTCTGATAAGCAAAGTCAATGGGGGAAGCCGGATTCACTTAACAACTGTGTGATTAAGCAACGGCAGTGATTCGTTTTACAACTGTGGCCTTGATCTGTGTCATATACGGTATGTGGGTATATGCATAATTCTGTAATTTATTTATTTTTGTCATATTTATGTAGTGTATATTGGAGGTGGTGACCCTTTGAGAGCTGTACGCCAGGGAAATTTCATTTTAATGTATGCCGATTAATGTACATTCAAAGGGACAATAAAGCTATTATTTTAGATTATTTTAGATTAGATTAGATTAATTAACCTTTATTGTCATTTTTTTCCTGTGGGCACAACGGCACACATTAAAAATGAAATTAAGTTGCTTGCTCTCAAAAGTGTACACATACACAACACACATTTAAAACATATTATATACAACATATGCATACCAAATGCCTGAATTTTGATCACGTGACCGTGAGGAAAAAATATTTAAATATTTAAACCAGGGGTAGGCAAACTTGGCCCTTTTATGACTCGTGGACTTCAACTCCCAGAATTCCTGAGCCAGCATGGGGGAACTATGGCCCCTTCATGGCTCGTGGACTTCAACTCCCAGAATTCCTGAGCCAACATGGCTCAGCTTGGAAACCTCTCCCTTTCCCCTCAGCATGGCTGGCTCAGGAATTCTGGGAGTTGAAGTCCACGAGTCCTAAAAGAGCCAAGGTTGCCTATCTCTGCCCAAATGCCTGAATTTTGACCACGTGACCATGAGGAAAAATATTTCAATATTGAAACCAGGAATCTTCAAACTTGGCCCTTTTATGACTCGTGGACTTCGACTCCCAGAATTCCTGAGCCAGCCATGCTG
>NW_015416902.1:0-1602 GCF_001527695.2 Protobothrops mucrosquamatus | reverse complement strand
GTCCTTGAGCTCTTGAGTGAAAGTATTGCAAGTAATTAAGCAGACTGCTCTCTCTGAATAGTAAATGAGAAATTAAGCAAAAAAATGTTCAACTGCCAGTGCTCCAGAATTCCGAGCAGATCACCTCAATTTGGTGATGTTATGAGAATACATTTCTTGAACTGCATCACTAGCTAAATTGATTGAATTAAACATGCTTCGTGATGCTGGCTAACCTTTGACCCATCCAGTTACTTGGAATAATCAAGAGGCTAATTATCCCTAGCATGAACAGTACTTGGAAGACTTGGGGACATGACTGGGTTCAGAGAACCTACACTGGTGTTAATCAAGATGTTAGAAAAAGGCCAAAGTACCAGAGGACCATTACAACACAGTTATAAAAGTTAGATGATCCACAAATCCCCAGAATGTCTGGAAGCAGGTAGCCTGTTCACCTAATACACAGGTAGAAAAGCTAAGCCAGAGGAATGAAAGCATGAGATCCATCTTTAGCTGCGCTTGGTGATGTAGGGCAGAACCTGGGATGGAGTTAAAAAAGGGATGAGCCTAGAATCCCTACATAGCCACAAGCAGAACTGCCCTTGAATTCCATTGAGCCTTACCTAATTCCAAGCAGGTGCTGACTTTTAGTTGGGCATGAGCAGCAATAAATCAATTTAATTAGACCTTCATGGGTGGACCTGGTCTTTTGTACCTGACAGGTGGCTAGGATTCGTGTCATTTTCTGAAACCAAGGTCCAGTGCCTTTACATCATAAACATTTCATAGCTGCAGCTTGTCTTTTAATCATCATTTCCTTATTCTCTTTTCCTTGCTGTTTTTGAAATGCTGCTAAGAAAGAGTTTCACCTTCCCTTCCTTCCATTTGGTAATGGACACACTGCTTGGGTGATGAACCCTAACCCCAGAAATGTTATGAAATTGCTGCAAACGTTGTATCTCTAAATTGAAACCACTTCTTAAAAATTTACAACTCCTGCAAATGTCCTAGGAAATTTCTGTTCTCAATCAACTATCAAGGTTACCGAAATCATTACCATTATTTTTTTTCCCTCTAATCTGAACTTTGCTTGGTTTGGTGGAAGACCTCCAAATGTTCTGCTTTTTTAACTGAACAAAAATGTTCATGTTTTGAAAGAAATAACGTTAAAAGTTACCTTTTCCCAACCAGGAAAAGTTAAAAGATGGGGATGATGAATGTTGATGGTAAAAACATCAGTGGAGAAAGGGGAAGAACAAAATAGCCTTCATGATCTACTTGAAAATGTTCCCTTCTGAATACCAAGCTGTTCATATGGGAGGAGAGGGTTTCTGAGGGGGGTTGATTAAAATTTGTAATTTATCAGAGAGCATCTTGTAATAAATTGAACTGACCAATTGAAGAAATTTTCCTCACCTGAAATGAGAGAGAGGGAGAGAGAGGGAGAGAGAGGGAGAGAGAGAGGGAGGGAGAGAGGGAGGGAGGGAGGGAGGGAGGGAGGGAGAGAGAGAGAGAGAGAGAGAGAGAGAGAGAGAGAGAGAGAGAGAGAGAGAGAGAGAGAGAGAGAGAGAGAGAGAGAGAGAGAGAGAGAGAGAGAGAGAGAGAGAGAGAGAGAGAGAG
>NW_015416901.1:0-1602 GCF_001527695.2 Protobothrops mucrosquamatus | reverse complement strand
TTAAAGCAGTGATGGCAAACCTTTTAGAAGTCGAGTGTCCAAACTGCAACCCAAAACCCACTTATTTATCGCCAGGTGCCAGGTGGGCATGGCCCACTGGGTGGGCGTGGCTGTGGTGGTCATGGCAGATTGGGTAGGTGTGGCCAATGTGGGTGTGATCATCTCGATGTTGCTTGTGGGGAGGGACGTCTGTGGGGACCGGGCAGGGTTGGGGGAGATCCAACCCCTGGGGGGTCTCTGGCAGGTGGGCGGTGGGCAGGAGGCTCGTCCTGCGGGGTGAGGCGAGGCAAGGCAAGGCAGGGCGGGGGTGCCATTGTCACAGGGAAAGGTGAGGTAGGGGGCGGGGCGGCGGCTGCCTGACACCATCGGCCCCTGCACACAGAGGCCAGCAGGCGCATTGGTGCTGGGATGCATCCAGCCATGTGAGACTTCGGCCAGTTAGCGGGCGGCTGGTTGAAGAGGGACGGTTGCCATCTCCGGGGCATGGTGCGTGTGCCCACAGAGAGGGCTCTGAGTGCCGCCTCTGGCACGCGTGCCATAGGTTCGCCACCACTGTCTTAAAGTGTGAGCATGTGGGGGGTGAGGTGGGGGAAGAGGGTAGGCTTGTTAAGGTACTTTTGTCACAACACTTTTTAGGTAAATAGATATTAACCCTTGAACTCAAGGCAGAAGAGAATAGGCAAAATGTATAATTCTTTCCTATTTACTAGAACATACAGTAGATCTACCTATCCATGTAGTAGGAATTATCTAGAGTTTCTCAACAATTTAAGTCACTGCATGCAGTTTGGGTGGATTTTCCTGCCTTAGCCTATCTCACAGGGTTGAGAGAGGGGAACAATCCCTGGAGGACAATGGTCTATTTTTGTTTTAAATTGCCACCATTAGTCCTTCTTAGCTTAATTTTCAGGGTCCAAAGATCAGATCTCCACTCATGAATCCCTTTTAGCTTCCCTCCATTTACATGTTCATCATCAGTTCTAAGAGAATTTGAAGACCCAGTAAAATTAGTGCAGCAGCTGAGCCCTGCATCCCTTCTGCCCCACCCCCACCCCCACCAATGCTGCCTTGGGCTCCCTGGTGAATAAGTCCATCAGAAGACTGGGCAATAGGTGGGTTTTTGCTAGTCATTGTTACTATTTCTGCTGCCTCTAACCTTGGGTCTTCCAATAACTCAGTCAGCCTAACCCTTCCAGGCAGCCTAAGGCATTGAGAAGGGGGGGGGGGAGAGGGAGGAAGGGGGAAATCCAGCCTCTTTGCAAGGGAAAAGGCCATCTGCCATGAAAACTGACACCTGCTGATGCTGACAGAATCAGAGGCCACTCCGTCGCCACCTACACAGTATGAATAAGCATCCAAAAAGAGATTAGGATGTGGACAGGTCACCCTGTTCCTGGAAGTCCTCCTACACCTCCTTTGGCCTGGGTAGGAAGGCTCAAGCCAGCATTTCAGGCCACTGAGCAAACCAAAATTTCCCTGAAAACCAGAAAGAAGGAAATGGGAGAATAGGAGAAACCTGGCAGCAGGTGGAAGAGAGAGAGAGAGAGAGAGAGAGAGAGAGAGAGAGAGAGAGAGAGAGAGAGAGAGAGAGAGAGAGAGAGA
>NW_015416900.1:0-1602 GCF_001527695.2 Protobothrops mucrosquamatus | reverse complement strand
AAACACTTATTTTTAAGGTGTGACGCAGTATGTATGACGAACAGTTGCAACTGAATAGGAATATGTGGGTTGATTTTGAAATTTCTCAAATAATTTGATTTACCCTAATTTTAATATGAGCCAACAGGCTGGGAGTAACATGGGCTATGTTTCCATTCTGTGAAGGCTTCCTTGTTATTCTTTGATGTTGCATTCATGCCACTTTGGGGCATTGTAAGCAGATGTATTGTGGTCTCTCTAGCTACCATTCATTTAGTTGCAGTTCTCTCATGCAAGAATAGATCAGACACCTTTGAAAGAGGACTAGGAAAAGATTTAAATTAATAGTCTGTGGGCAAACTCTCTTAGTTGTAGACTATTGCTGGTGTAATTTCAGTGCTTTTCAATGAAAAGGGATATGTTTTCTGCTTACAAATGTGATATTTTTCAGACCTTTTCTGTTCATGAATGTGGGGGCTATAGATAGGAGAAGTAATTATTTTCAAATAGGAACTTCAGATTTTTAGAACAAGGATGAGCAACTTTTGCTGAGTGCCAGTTCCCAGAGCCCTCTTTTTCAGCCCCTCTTTAACTGGGGATAAAAATACATGAAACCTATAGTCTAGCCTAAAATGAGTTCAGGCTTTGGTTTTTTTTTTTTTTAACATTGATCTGTTAGAAAAACCTGAATGTACTCACCTGAATTATACATCTATTTGCATTATATGCCATCATTGCAACCCTAACTCCAGGGGAAAAAAGGAATTATGTTTGAATAGAATAGAATAGAGCTGGAAGGGACCTTGGAGGTGTTCTAGTCCAGCCCTCTGCTCAAGCAGGAGAACCTATACCATTTCAGACAAGTGACTGTCTAGTCCAGTGGTTCTCAACCTTCCTAATGCCACGACCCTTTAATACAGTTCCTCCTGTTGTGGTGACCCCCAACCCCCCATCCAGCTGGCCGGGGGGGGTATCAAAAACTTGACCCCCCCCCAAAAAGGAAAAAATGGGAAAGTATAGCTATCCTTGACTTACAACAATTCGCTTCGTGACTGTTTGAAGTTACAACAGCACTGAAAAAGAGAATTATGATCATTTTTCAAACTTATGATTGTTGCAGCATCCCCAGAGTCATGTGATTTACATTCGGATGCTTGACAACTGATTCATACTTATGACGTTCACAGTGTCCCAGGGTCACGTGATCAATGGCCAGGGGGCGTGGCCAGCTGATCACTCAGGTTGCAGAGTGCCTGTGGGGGGGAATCTGTGGGTCTCTGGGATGGGACTGGGGTGGGTGCCTGCCTTCCTTCCTTCCCTCCCTTCTCTCCCATTGTCCCTTCCTTCCTTCTTTTCTTCCTTTCTTTCACCTCCCTTAGTCTCTTCCTCCTTCCCTCCCTCTTTCCCATTGTCCCTTCTTTCTTTCCTTTTTTTCATTCACCTCCTTCTTAGTCTCTTCCTCCTTCCCTCCCTCTCTCCCATTGTCTCTTCCTTCCTTCTTTCCTTCCTATCCTTCGCCTCCCTTAGTCTCTTCCTCCTTCCCTCCCTCTTTCCCATTGTCCCTCCCTTCTTTCCTTCCTTTCCTTCACCTCCTTCTTAGTCTCTTCCTCCTTCCCTCCCTCT
>NW_015416899.1:0-1602 GCF_001527695.2 Protobothrops mucrosquamatus | reverse complement strand
GAGTAGAATAGAGGTATAGGGAAGTATGTACATTTGTTTAACTCCTGATAGAGCAGTGGTTCTCAACCTGTGGGTCAGGACCCCATTTGGGGTCGATCGACCATTTCATGGGGGTCGCCAAGCAAGGCTGTCCGCCATTTTTTTTGTCTGCCATTTTTTCCCCCCTTTTCCGGCAGGTGCCTTACCTCCCTTGGGCTGGCCAGCTGGTGGTCGGCCTGCTCCGTCTCTGCCGCTTGCCAGCTACGCCTCGGCCGGCGCAGGGGGCGGAACCACGCATGCGCGGCGCTCCCGGGCAGGGAAAGTCCTCGACTTACGACCGGTTGGGTAGTCCTCGACTTACGACCGGTTTAGTCCTCGACTTACGACTGGTTTAGTCCTCGACTTACGACCAGTTTAGTCCTCGACTTACGACCGGTTGGGGTCGCGGCATTAAAAAGGTTGAGAACCACTGTGATAGAGACTCAGAGCAGGTCTTTTAAGCAGTTTTTGGGGTGCATAATAAAGGTTAGAAATCTAAAACTCTTGACTCATGAGGACCATTATGGGCTTCAGGACAACTGCTACAGAGTAAACTTCCAAAGTAATAGAACCTCTACACTAGCCTCTAAATGGGATGCTACTACTAAATTTTCAGCTAAAGAGAAAATCAAAATCTTATTGGTTGTGCTCTAGGTCAGGATTTTGAACAATATTGAGAGATATTTTTTTTGTGAACAGGGTTCAGTGGGATGAAGAATATTTTTAGTGGGATCAGCAGTCAGTTGTAGCTCTAAGGGACATGAACTAGTTTAAGACTAAAAATTCTAAAAGTTACCATTTGCAACCTTTCTCATTCAAGGTGTAAAGATGCACCTGTGATATAGGGGTATTGTAGGTGACTGAGGGATACTAGGGGCCAATATTTAAATTACTTTGGAAGCTGTATATAACCATATATCTATAAAATGAGACATCTATTAACATTGAAAAAAGCACCTTAATCCCTGGACTGCCTTACTAATGGAAGAAAAACACCTAGACTAAGGACCACTCTATTTGATGATTAGCTTCATTATAATTAATTGAAGAAACAATGATTGGCTGGGTTTGTATCACACAGTGTCACCATATCTGAATTATAATACCTGAATATTTGCAAAGCTACACTAAGATAAAAGAAGTCATGTTATGACTTAATACAATTGGTAAACTCCTGATACTGACAGAATCACTGGGGAACTCCAGGAGATGAAAATATTTTGGAGCACCACACAAAAGTTGAGGAATACGTCTAATCAAATATGGGTCTGAACATATAGCATGATGATAAAAGTGGCAAACAGCAATATTATCACATATTCCTGGCCAGTGGCCCTTTTTAAAGTGAGCCATGTGACCTTATGTGGGATGATGGTCTGGAAAAATTTTTACTTGATTTACAGTGAAGAGTTTTCAGTAGATCTAAAGGATCAAGTGTCTCATGTTTCCTCTGAGCTGGACATTAACTGGGCAAATTGTAGCAAGATGACTGAGGTCACATCCTGCATGGGTATCTGAGATATGACTCAGCCTGTTGGTTAGGTCAGCCTGCTATTGAAGTGGCAGAAATCTGTGTGATATCAA
>NW_015416898.1:0-1602 GCF_001527695.2 Protobothrops mucrosquamatus | reverse complement strand
CACGGCCGACAGATGGTCATCCAAGGTCAGCCGTGAATCCAGGAGGACTCCCAAGTTGCGCGCCCTCTCTGAGGGGGCCAAAGTTTCGCCCCCTATAGTCAACGATGGCATCAGCTGACTATGCCGAGGCGCCGGAAACCACAGCCACTCGGTCTTGGAAGGGTTGAGCCTGAGTCTGTTCTTCCCCATCCAGACCCGTTCTTTCTATAGAAATAAATTAAGCAAATAGCCAGGAGTTTGTTTAATTTACGGTTTTTGTTTTCCCGCAGTGTTTAAAGTCTCGTTTATTTCATGTTCTTAATTCTCTGTTTAAATTATACAAGTGGGCCTTTAAAGTTTAACAGTGATTCAAGCTGTGTTCCTCGGTTGTACCTACTGCATCTCATGACCTGGGAAGTTTGTTGAATGTTTTAATAATTACAGATAAAAAAGGGGTTTTACATTTTTAGAAATAAAGTTTGATTTTCTTTATGCCTTTTGAAATTGCTCTAGTAGCCTGTAGATATCCCAAGTAGCCAAGAATTAGCTATAAAGAAATTATTTCAGCATTTGCATTTTGATCTTTTAACCAACTGACAGGCAGTTTGGGGTGTAAATACCTTGATTTTCATCCACACTGGGGCAAGAGATTAGAATTCAAGTGAAATTCTTCTGGGAAGATAGGTGCGTTAGCTATTCCAGGAGGGGGCAGGGCTGGGAAGACCCAGAGGGCTTCCAAAAGTCGAAGTTGGGATCCCCAGACTTTCATCTTGCAGGCCCCATTCTGATTTCAAAATGGCAGTCCTGAATCTGATTTCTAATCCTTTTTATTTTACTTTTTTGAATTGTCCAGCCTTTCTCTCACCCTTCATAACTTCTTTTGGTTCTATTTTGTTGCAGATCTAGTGGCATGTGCTGATCCCAAATCCTGTAAAGAGATCTGTGGCAATCCATCTGGATGTTCAGATATTGCGTACCCCAAACTTGTCATTGAGCTTCTGCCACTGGGTAAGGGGCTTCTCATTAATGCGACGAGGGGCATGGTCGAGAGGCAGAATTGCAATAGGACTCTTGGGAGCCTTCAGGAGCAGACTATTACCTTACTTTTCTCACAACTGAGTTGCATTTTGTTGTATTGGATCCAGTGTTCAAGTCTGTCTTTTGGATCTTGAGCCTACCTTCTAAAGTGTTGGCTATTCCCTCCAGCTTGGTGTCATCTGAAAATTTGATGAGTTCTCCTTCTATTCCCTTATCTAAATTGTTTATGAAGTTGTTGAAGAGTACTGGGCCTAAGACAGAAATGTGAGGTACCCCACTGCTTGCTTCTCTCCATGGAGATATAGTTCCACTGAGGACCACACGTTGAGTGTGGATTTTCAGCCAGTTAGAGATGCTGTCTATCCCATTTTTTTTCTACCTTATCAAGTATTATTATTATTATTATTATTATTACTTTAATTTATACCCCGCCCTTCTCCCGAAGGACTCAGGGCGGCTTACAGGCAAATAAAAAACGAAACTATACAATAAATATCTAAAAACAATTAAAATATATATTAAATTAGCCTGTTATTTTTAGAAAAGTTATAAAATCCCTATTAAAATCCCTATACAATCCCCCCC
>NW_015416897.1:0-1602 GCF_001527695.2 Protobothrops mucrosquamatus | reverse complement strand
AAGTGGAGGGTCTGACACCTGGGCTTTTGAGCAGGCCTCAGATTGGGGAGCTTTGTGAACTTAGTGATAGGCTATTGTTGTTGTTACTTTACAATCTATATATTCATGAGTGTATATATTTTATGATTATTTGGGTTCTTCTTTTATTGTTAGATTGTATTTTTATCTTTTTCCTCTATGCCATTTTGTCATATGATGATTATGAAGTTTTACAAATAAATAAATAAATAATGCTAGCATAAGCTTTACAAATTAGGAAAATGCATGAAACACCACCAAAAGCTGCTTTGCAAAACAATGTGAAATCCTCTCACATTTTAAAGCAGACTCCTCATTACTTTGCTTTGTCTGCCTCTGCTGGTGCTTGTAAAAACTGAAAGAAGTCTATGCACATGCATTACGTATGCTCAGAAATGTTTTCTCGCTTTTTAAATTGCTAGTTGTGGTGGACAGAGAGATGCAAAGTTTCTTATAAAGGCACATTGCATTACGTCAAGAACAATAATCATATTGCCTCTGTAGCATAAGTTAAGTCTATTAATTCATTTGTTTGTTTGTTTGCTTGCTTGTTTGTTTGTTTGTTTGTTTGTTTATTTATTTATTTAAATTTCTACACTGCCCATGTCACCTAAGTGATTTTGGGCAGTTTACAACTGCAAGAGCTGTTGCTAGGAGTATGCATTGATTCAGTGGTTTAGATTAACAAGAAGCAAGGCTAAAGTCAACTCAGAATTGCTTTTGAACCTATCATCTCCACTGACCACAAGCAAAAAAATCAATAAATGTTTCTTTTCTTGATGTAGTACCTCTTTGTAAAGAGGCCTGCAAAATTTTAGGCAACTAAATGCAGTGAAGATTTGTATGTATATGTATTTTAATGTGGCATATAAATGTACATAAAAGAAAGGCAAGTAGCCCAATTGCTAGCCCAAGAAAGAGTTATTGTAGCCTTATTCTGTTGCTTACTTATTATTTGAATTTTCTGTGACTACTTTTTGTCAGCTAGTAAGTCATTAGTTGTATTTACTTATTTACTTGACATATTGGAAAGACAAGGTATAAAATATGAGTAATGAATGAAAGCATAAATAAGATGTCTGAAGTATCTATCTAACATAGTTTGTAAGCCTGCTAATTACCCAGGACATTTTCCCAGTCACTGCAGCAAGAGAACAGACCATCAGTATGCCAGTTTCCCAAAAAATGGAATCAACATTCGGGAATTGGGAGTTACTAATCACTCGCATACTTGCATTTTACTAGCACTATTTATTATTTACATATTATTCACACTTATTCCTTCTGATTCTTCAAACATATTCTCAAAAGCTTTTGGTTTTCTCAAGGCCTTTGATTTAATTTCATCTTTGTCCACATACATAAACAGTACCTGGCTTTGTATCAAAAAGAACACTAGGAAAGTGTCCTGTGATATGTCTCATCCCTTAGAGCAGGGGTCTCTAACCTTGGCAACTTTAAGACTTGTGGACTTCAACTCCCAGAATTCTGGGAGTTGACGTCCACAAATCTTAAAGTTGCCAAGGTTGAGGACCCCTGCCTTAGAGAATGAGGTTTTGGGATAGAACCAGTAGATAGCAGTGC
>NW_015416896.1:0-1602 GCF_001527695.2 Protobothrops mucrosquamatus | reverse complement strand
TAAAGGACGTGGCCACAGCCACGTCGGTTTCCTCCATTCGAAGGACCTGCCTGCCGTTTCCATCCTCAAACCAGGTCGCCAGCCTCAGGATGGAAGGAGCCCCCCCCCCTTGCACCATCCCAGACCCTGGAGAGCTGCCAAGACACCTTCATCTCCCAATAAAAGGGGATGCTCGTAGCAGGGACTATTGGTCCTGTCTCAGCCTGGTTGTTTTCTGGCAGACGTTTCGTGACTCAGCTAAGTAATTTGGAAAACTAGGTTAGTAGTAATGACGATGTTGCCTAGTTTGGGTCACGAAACGTCTGCCAGAAATCAGCCAAGCTCAGCGAGCCTCAAGGACCCCACAGTTGTCCTCCTCCTCCTCCTCCTCCTCCTCCTCCTCCTCCTCCTCCTCCTCCTCCTCCCCTTCCAGCACTGATGATGTTCCCTAGTGGAGTCATAAAACATCACTAAGGACCTCACAGTCCTCCATCTCCTCCTCCCTTCTAGCACTGATGATGTTACCTAGTTGGGTCATGAAAAGTCTGCAGAAAAACAACCTAACTCAAGGACCCCACAATTTTCTTCTTCCTCCTCCTCCTCCTCCCCCTCCTCCTCTTCCACACACCCCACTGCCTCCTTGCACTGATGCCGTTACCTAGTTTGAGTCCCGAAACATCTGCAAGAAAACCCCCCAGCTCAGGGGGCACCAAGGACCCCACAGTCCTCCTCCTCCTCCTCCCTTCTAGCACTGATGACGTTACCTAGTTGGGTCGTGAAAAGTCTTGAGAAAAACAACCTAACTCAAGGACCCCACAATTTTCTTCCTCCTCCTCCTCCCCCTCCCTCCTCCTCCTCCTCCTCTTCCACACACCCCACTACCTCCTTGCACTGATGCCGTTACCTAGTTTGGGTCCGGAAACGTCTGCAAGAAAACCACCCAGCTCAGGGGGCACCAGGACCCTCCCACTCGGGGCCGGTTCTGCCTTCTCCACCTCGCAAGCTGTCTTCCTCCGATGCGCAGCTGCTCCGGAGCAAGGCTCTTTTGAATTAAAACATGGGGGGGGCAGCAGGGGCGCCTTTAAGGATACTTGTCCTCCCCCCCCCAGCACAACCGGCCCAGCCCTGAGCTCGGGGGGCTCTCAGCCGGGAGCCCGCAAAGCACCTGCGTCGGGGGACCCTCCCTGCAAAGGTCCCGGGGGGGGGGACACACAAAACACGGCAGCTGCCCTAGCCGCGCCCGCCTCGCAAGCCCCCTCCGGGCAGGAGGCCGCCCTGCGTCCGGCGCTCCCGGGGACGCCGGGCTCCCATCCCCGAGGGCCGGAGCCAGGCGCGGGGCGGCGGACCCTCGAGGGGGCGGCAGGGAAGGTCCGGCCCCGGGAGCGCTCCGGTTAGCGGCCGGCCGGAGGAGCCTGGCCAGGCGGGCGGGCGGGCGGTCCGCGGGCGCCTTACCGGTCGGGCGAGGCTGCGGTCGTCGTCCGCCGTCGGGGCTGCCTCCGCGGCTTGTGCGGCGCCGGCTCTGGCGCGCGGCTGTAAAGGCGCCGCCGGTGCCGCAGAGCTACGTGACCGAGGGGGGCGGGAGGCCGGGAGGGGAGGGGAGGGGCGGGGCCAGACGGCTCCCCC
>NW_015416895.1:0-1602 GCF_001527695.2 Protobothrops mucrosquamatus | reverse complement strand
GAACTACCAGAAGTACAAGTTGGTTCAAAGAGGCAGAGGAACTAGAGATCAAATTGCCAACATTCGCTGGAGAAAGGAAAGGAGTTCCAGAATAACATCTACTTCTGCTTCATTGACTATGCTAAAACCTTTGATTGTCTGCTGTACAACAAACTATGGCAAGTTCTTAAAGAGATGAGACTGCCAGACCACCTCCCTGTCTCATGAGAAACCTGTATGTGGTCAAGAAGCAACAGTTAGAGCCAGACATGAAACAACTGATTGGAGTACAAGACTATATATTGTCACCCTGGTTATTTAACTTATATGCAGAGTACATCATGCAAAATGCCGGACTGGAGTTAAGATTGCTGGGAGAAATATCAACACCCACAGATATGCAGACAGTACCACTGTAATGGCAGAAAGTGAAATGGAACTGAAGAGCGTTTTGACAAGGGTAAAAGAGGAAAGTGCAAAAGTTGGCTTGAAACTCAACATTAAAAAAACCAAGATCATGGCATCCAGTCCCATCACTTCTTGGCAAATAGAAGGGGAAGAAATGAAAGTAGTGACAGCTTTTATTTTCTTCGTTCCGAGATCACTGTAGACTGCAGCCATAAAATTAAAAGACACTTGCTTTTTGGAAGGAAAGCTTCCGCAAACCTAGGCCACATATTAAAAAGCAGAGACATTACCTTGCTGACAAAGGACTGTGTAGTCAAAGCTGTGGTTTTCTAAGTAGTAATGTATGGCTATGAGAGTTGGACCAAAAGGAAGGCTGAATGCTAAAGAATTAATGCTTTTGATCTGAGAGTTGCTTGGATTGCAAAGAGATGAAATCAGACAATCCTGAAGAAATCAACCTTGAATGTTCTTTGGAAGGACAGATACTGAAGCTGAAGCTCAAATACTTTGGCCTTCTAATGAAAAGAGAGGACTCATTAGAAAAGACTCTGATGATGGGAAATATTGATGGCAAAATGAGAACAGGGTGGCAGAGGATGAGATGGTTTGATAATGTCATTGATGCAATGAACATGAATTTGGGCAAACTATGGAGACAATGGAGGACAGGGGAGCCTGGCTTGCTATAGTCCATGGAGTCACAAAGAGACAGACACAACTTAGCAAATGAGCAACAAAAACAATTAATATGTACTTACTCTATAATATACTTTAAATACATTTAATTTTGGGGAGAAAGGAATATTTGAGAGAAAACTGTATTTCTTGAAATATATTTCTCACTAAATAGCATCCTTAAACTTAAAGCTTGTTGTCTACTGTAATCCTAAGGATGTTTAGATATTGGATGCTCGGCTGTCTTTAGACGATCATGTGACAGCCGTGGCCAGGGGGGCTTTTCATCAGGTTCGCCTGATACGCCAGTTGCGCCCCTTTCTGGATCGTGATGCCCTACACATGGTCACTCAAGCCCTCGTTGTTTCCCGCCTGGACTATTGCAACGCTCTCTACATGGGGCTCCCCTTGAGGTGCACCTGGAGGCTCCAGCTAGTTCAGAATGCGGCCGCGCGGGGGATCCTGGGGGCCTCTAGATACTCCCATGTAACACCTCTCCTGCGCGAGCTGCACTGGCTGCCTGTGGCCTTCCGGGTGCGC
>NW_015416894.1:0-1602 GCF_001527695.2 Protobothrops mucrosquamatus | reverse complement strand
TCTCTGAGGGGGCCAAAATTTCGCCCCCTATAGTCAGCGATGGGGTCAGCTGACTATGCCGAGGCGCCGGCAGCCACAGCCACTCGGTCTTGGAAGGGTTGAGCCTGAGTCTGTTCCTCCCCATCCAGACCCGTACGGCCTCCAGGCAACGGGTCATCACGTCAAGGGCATCGTTGGGGTGGCCTGGGGTGGAAATGTAACTATGGTATGGTTTTTCCCTTTATATACTATAGTTCAGTTGATTCCAATTTGGAATTAAGATTCAAATTGATGTATTAGGATTTGCGTTTATCTATAACATTGGGTTTGAAAGTATAGTTTTAGCATCAGAATGGTTATTAGGGGAGCAAAATGAAGCAATAGTTTGCAAATTCACAAATAATGGCAAGATCATATTGATGATCTTATTTCGTATTGACAATTTGTATTTCCCAAACTACATATCTAAAAGCATATTTTTATGCACATCTAAGCTGCAAAATGTCATGAAATTCAAGTCCGAAATCAGTATATGATGTTTCATTTAGATACAAATTTCATACTTACCTAAATATCTTAAGTTAGTTTGAAAAATACATCTCTGACCAAAGTATAATTGGGTAAATCATGTGATTCATTTGATTTTATAAATATATTAGTGCTGTAAATATTGAAGTTTTGAGAAGATTTTACAAATTTATAACATCTGATAATGAACTCCTGCATTTACTCAGGCCTTAGTTTGATATTGGTGAAGAAGATTTGATAAATCCATTACACATAGTCCTCAAATTACAAGCACAATTGGGACTGGAATTTCAGTCATAAGTTGTTGTGGTCATAACTTGAGGCATGTAATTAAACTCAATTTTATGGCCATTCTTATGATAGCTAAGCAAATAATTGTGGTTGTTAAGCAAACTACATGGTCATAAGAGCAAATCCACTTTATCCAATGGGCATTTTTTTTGCCAGAAAATGGCAAAAATATATATATTTCAAAATGCAATCCCATGACGGTGGGAATGCTGCGGCACTTATAACTTTGAAGACAGGTTGTAAGTAGAGTCCGTCATAACTCTGAATGGTCATTAAGCGATTGGTTGTAAGTTGAGGACTACCTCTAAGTCTGTTGGGTTTTCTAATTTTTTAAAAAATTGATCACTTTCGTAAATGTCATAAAATATACGTACACGTTTCCAGAAAATAATCAAGCTGACATTACCTTGACAGAATCTCATCTGTTCAGAATGCGGAGACGAGTTTACTTTGCAGAGCCAGTTGGCCCTTCATATGGAAGAACATCGGCAAGAGCTGTCTGGAAGCAAAACCCACACCTGCAAAACCTGTAAGAAAGAGGTTGAAACTGCTTCCCAACTAAAGGAACATATGAAAACTCACTACAAAATAAGGTGAAAACCATTGATTCTTTACATATGTTCACAAGTAGGTTAAATGATAATAAAGTGATCTGGTTGACTTACCATACTGTGTCATTCTCAGAAACATGGTTGGATGATTTTTAATAATCCTAGAAAAGCCCCAGATTTCATATCTTGTGATTTTCAACATCCTGGGGTCGGGGAAACAGATTTCATACCTGAAATTTACATTGGAGAGTTC
>NW_015416893.1:0-1602 GCF_001527695.2 Protobothrops mucrosquamatus | reverse complement strand
ACCACCACCACCACCACCACCCCGAGACCTGGCTCAGGCCTGGCAGACCGCTTGTTGAATTTACACATTGTGATAAGCGAGTGGTAAAGTGGAGCTCAGATGGAGGGACACCCTAAACCAAGCAACAGGAATTTATGTACCCCAAACCAAGCAACAGGAATTTATAGACCAGTAGAGCTCCTAAACACAATTTTCAATGAGTGCCTTCGGCAAGGTCAAAGTGGAGTCTCAAGTGATCAATCACAGATGGTCACACAAAGGCAGGATGTCTGACAAACCACATCAATCAACAGCGGCAGAAGCACCCAAGGGCCATTTCAGATCTTCTGAGGGGTCCTTGGTGCTCTCTGCGCTTGGTTGTTTTCTTGCAGATGTTTCTTGTTACCCAAACGAGATAACATCTTCAGTGCCGGCACTAGCCCTGATGATGTTAGCTAGTTGGGCAATGAAACATCTGCAAGAAAACCAGCAAGATATTTGCGCAGAAATGGAAGAGCAAAGAAATCCCCACAGAGGAAGAGTCACTATATAAAATATTAGCATGTGAGGAAATGGACAGGCTTACAATGGTTTGAAAGACAAATGTGGATCAGTTTACTCTGAAACCTGGGATAAATTTTACCGCTGGAGAGATTCGAGGAGGACGGTTGGGATTAAAGACTAGCGTTAAGATAGAAATATATGTTATTTTAGAATAAGTACTGTATATAAAACTTAGATGTATATTTAGAGATGAAGAACCGATTGTAAAATGTGGAATAATTTGATAAGAATGTATATACTGGAATGTCACGTTATATCCAATGTTTTTTTAATTGTATTATAAATAAAATTTTGTAAAAAAAAGAAAGAAAGCCAGCAAGATTAGAGAGCACCAAGGACTTTTCATTTCAACCCTGAGCTACAAAGATTCTCCTTTATTAGGACTTCTTCTGCCGCAGATGTGTCAAGATGAAATATAACCCCTAATCTCCCCTTACCCTTGACCACTAGAAGTCCCGGTGGACCTCATGCTGAGGTTCCAACATCCACTCTCTCCCCGCATCCCAATGCCCTGCTGTAAATTTGCCAGTAACAGGTTTTGTATTTCGTATCGACAGCATACCCTAATCTAAAAATAACCCATTGTGATTTGGCAGCAGGACAAAGATCTAGATCCAGACTAAATCTAGATGTAGACCTAGATCTCTACATTTATATGTCTAGATCTACATATCTAGATCTAGATCAGGGGTGTCAAACTCAATTTCATTGAGGGCCGCATCAGCATTGCGGTTGCCTTCAGGGGCCGGGTGGGTGTGGCCAGGGTGGGTGTGGCCTACTGGGTGGGTGTGGCCAGCTCTACATCATTCACGTCAAGGATGCCTGTAGGGGCCTGGGCAGGAGTGGGACAGATCTGAGGGTCTCTGGCAGAAGGGGGTGGGACCTGGGCAAGTGCCAAGGCATGGTCCACTGGAGGAGCCTCATTGTTCCTCTCAGGCCATGCGGGGGGGTTGGATGGTGGTGCGGGCTGCTGGGAGCCCTGAACAGCAGAGGTCAAATGCCCGGCCTGGCCCTCAAGCACCCGCGGCACCAAGCCCAGCCCCACTTCCCGAAGGGGGC
>NW_015416892.1:0-1602 GCF_001527695.2 Protobothrops mucrosquamatus | reverse complement strand
TACGAATCTGCTACGGACCCGGATGTCAACAACCAAACCCCGTCCAGGACAACAGCTAGCCTGGACAACCGACTGCCAGAAGGCCTTCGAATCCTTAAAGGCATTGTTCGCGAGGGAGCCGGTCCTCCTACATCCTGATCCGGAACGCCCGTTTGTGGTCCAGGCGGATGCCAGTGACGTAGCGGTGGGGGCCGTGCTGGTCCAGCACAATTCGCAGGGAATACTGCAACCCTGCGCCTATACATCACGGAAATTGACTGAGACCGAGAGAGCCTGGGCCATCTGGGAGAAGGAAGCGTTCGCAGTAAAGTGGGCCCTGTCCACCTGGCGGCATCTGTTGGAGGGGGCAAAACACCCATTCGAGGTCTGGACAGACCATAAAAACTTGAAAGTGTTACAAACCCCCAGGAGATTGTCACCAAAACACGTCCGTTGGGCACAATACTTCCGCCGCTTCCAATTCCATCTGAAATATGTACCAGGCGGCAGAAACTTTTTGGCAGACGCTTTGTCTCGGTTGCCACAATTTGAGAGCAAGCGGGAAGAGGTGGTGCAGGCCATCATGCCCCCTTATGACACGAACGAGGCCAAGGCAGCGTCCCAACCAGTAGTGGCGACTTGGGAGGATGAACTGCGAACAGCCCTCCGAAGCGATCCGTGGCTGCAAGAAAACCGTGGGATGTTAACTCACAGGGACGGTCTGGCCTGGTATGGCAGCAAATTGTACATCCCACCACCGCTGCGCAGCCGGGTATTCCTCCGGTGCCATGATTCAAAGCAAGCAGGCCACTTTGGCTTTCTAAAAACATTACATTTAGCCCGGAGGCAGTTTTGGTGGCCTCGACTACGGACGGACGTGGAGGCCTACGTGCGAGGATGTCCGGTCTGTGCCACAACCAAGCCCGATCCTGGGAAGCTGAGAGGCTTATTGCAGCCAGTGGCTGACCCAGACCACCCATGGCAGGACATAGCCATGGACTTTATCGTGGGACTACCCAACAGTCAGGGTTATACGGTGATTTGGACTGTAGTGGACCTTTTTTCTAAGCAGGCCCATTTCGTGCCCTGTAAGGGTCTACCATCTGCTCGAAGGCTAGCCCGGATGTTCCTGTCGCACGTGTATCAACTCCACGGGGCACCACGCCGAATCATTTCCGATCGCGGGGTCCAGTTCACAGCTCTCTTCTGGCGAGACTTCGTACGCCTCCTAGGGTCCTCCCAAGGGCTCAGCTCGGCGTACCACCCGAGCACTAATGGAGCAGCGGAAAGGGCGAACGCAGCAGTGGAACGTTACCTCAGGAGCTATGTCTCGTATCAGCAAACAGATTGGGTGGAGTGGGTGGTGTTTGCCGAGGTGGCATACAACAATGCTGTACACAGCAGTACAGGGTTCACCCCCTTCTGGGTAGTGTCAGGCAGGGACTTCGTGCCCATGCCAGAGGTCACAGGCCAGGGAGCACCACCATGTCAACCTGGGGAATGGATAACCCAAGTTAGCGGGGTATGGCGTGTAGTGACCAAGGCCCTAGAGAGGGCGAGGCAGGTGACCAAAGCCCAAGCTGATAAGAAAAGGAGACTGCAAAAACCTTTCCGGGTGGGAGA
>NW_015416891.1:0-1602 GCF_001527695.2 Protobothrops mucrosquamatus | reverse complement strand
CTAGGGGGAGATTTTTAGCGGGGTTTTAAAAGCAATTTTAAATTGACACAGGCCAAATCCAATATTTCATTTTAATTATGTTTTAAATTGGGGTATTTTTGTATTTGTCTTTTATCAGGCTGTCAGCCGCCCTGAGTCCGTAAGGAGAAGGGCGGGGTACAAATTCAATAAATAAATAAATAAATAAATAAATAAATAATTTATTATTATTATTACTACTACTACTACTACTACTACTACTATTATTCTTCATCCATGTACCCATGCATCTATCCATCCACCCATGCATGCATCCACCCATGCATGCATCCACCCAAAACAATCCAACGCATTTCCTTGAAGTATCTGGGCGACAAAAATCTGAGAACATCTAGAGACAACAAATCTGTGTGCTTCCTGTGTGCCGTTTTGTGATCACGAGAATGTGTGCAGCCGGAGATTTGATTCCAGCTAATGCAATCAATTCCTGCTTCATCCTGCCTCACCCACTCTGCCAAACCCCCTCCTCCTTCCCCCGCTCTTTCTCCAGCATCCAGGAAGGACTTTTCCGGGGATAATGAGGACAAGGCGGGTGAACTCGAACACGGAACTCCCTTCTTTTTCCTTGAATTTCAGAGGTTGAAGCCCAGCCTGGAAAAGGGTTTTTATGCTTCTAACGAAGTCTCTTTAGAGAGGGGTGATTTTTTCCTTGCTAAAAGGGGGAGAAAGAAATCGAGGAAGCTGCCAAAAATATAGCCAATTTAATGAAGAGCCTTAGTAAATTATTCAGGGTTTTCTCTCCTTTAATACCGACCGCTAGTCGCGGAGGCAGGTTGGGGGGGAAAAAAGGAGAAAGAGCTTTGTTTTGCATAAAATCATTCTTTCTTGCCCACAGGGGAAGATAATAAAGATCGTTGGGGGTCTCCCCGGCCGTGCCCAATTGAGATTTCTGGGGAGAAAAATGGCCTACAAATTGAATGCCTCAGCAGGAAAACTTTGCCGCTGGCAAATTCCAGGGAACTGTCCAGAATGGGAATTAAAAAGAGGGGAGGGAGTGGGGGGAAAGAATCCCAAAAGGAAACCCTCTTTAAGGTTGCAACAAGCAGCATCCACACATCCATGTTAAAAAAAAAACAAGACTTGGTGGTATCCTCAATAAGGGCAGGTTATAAATAATAATAATAATAATAATAATAATGATGATGATGATGATGATGATGATGATGATGATGATGATGATGATAATAATAATAATAATAATAATAATAATAATAATAATAATAATAATAATAATATGGCAATGCCTGGAGACAGCAGAATAGACAAGAAAGAACTGGAAAAGATAACAAAATACAAAGACCTACAAATAGAAATAGAAAGACTGTGGCAAAAGCAAGCAAGGGTAGTACCAATAGTAATAGGCACCTTGGGTGCAATCCCAAAACAACTGGAGCACCACTTGAACACCATCATCGGCATTGACAAATTCGCCATTAGTCAATTGCAAAAGGCGGCCTTACTAGGAACTGCTTCCATCCTGCGACGATATCTGTAATACCATCAAACATCCACATCTGCCTATCCCAGGTCCTGGGTAAGGACTCGATAGGTAGACAAAATGCC
>NW_015416890.1:0-1602 GCF_001527695.2 Protobothrops mucrosquamatus | reverse complement strand
AAAGCCAATTAAAAACCAAATATTTATCGCTGTGTCTTATTAAAATCATTAAAATTGTCCCTATTTAAAATTCACCCTAGGTCAGACCCGCTTGCTGAAAAAGCCATGTCTTGAGGGCGCGGCGGAAAGTTAGGAGATCCGGAATCGTCCGGATCTCGGGGGGTAGTTCGTTCCAGAGGGTGGGGGCACCCACAGAGAAAGCCCTCCCCCTGGGGGTCGCCAGCCGACACTGCTTGGCCGACGGCACCCTGAGGAGGCCCGCTCTGTGGGAGCGTACCGGTCTGTGAGAGGGAATCTGTGGCAGAAGGCGGTCTCGGAGGTATCCAGGTCTCGGAGGTATCCAGGTCCGATGCCATAACACACTGACAAATGTTCTCTTCTCAGCTTCGATACATGACATCAATAACTGAATCCTACTGTGATCTGATTGGCTCATTGCCAAAACCTGATTGGTTCTCTAAACACTCATGGCCATTGGCTGCAATCAGATGAAGAAAAGCTACCTGATATCAACTTAAGCAAGTTGTGCTTCCTTTTTCTGGTTATTTAGCTATAACTTTTCATAGAATACAGTACAGATAATTGAACAAACTATGTTGCATTACATTCTTGATTAAATTATCTTGCCATTAATATATAATGTTATGGTACTACTAAAAAAAATGGTGTTATTAGCCATCAAACCTCAAAAATACACTTTTCCCAAAAGGTTTCCTCAATTTTGGCCACTACTGTATCTGTCTCACTCTGTGTGATTCTGTCTCTGTCTCTCTGTCTGTCTCCCTAATATTCCTTCTTCCACTCCATCTTCTGCCACAGATGTGTTTGTTCAGATCTTAACTGGACTAACTCAACTTGTCTGGAAAGACAAATTAAAAAAAATTAAAAATGACATCTAAATAGACAAACAAAAACCTAAAATGAATGCCAATTTCACTATTATGAATCTGTTCCAACAAAATGGAGAATCCTAGTTTTCAGTGCTGAACACTGGATATTCCAAAATCAGGCTGTCTGGAAATCACATCTTATTTCATAAGCACTGTTTACATGAGTCTGCAACATAGAATAGCTCTTTTCCATATGCAATGCATGGATCACAATACATGATATATGCATATGCTTCGTATCTTCTGGAATGAAAACTTGTATAAAGAGAGCTTTATGCAATAAAGGTTCAACACTCTAGAGCTCTGCCAGAAACATTTCTAGCATTTTCGTAGGCTGTCTTAACATTTTTCAAATCCCATATGAACTTGTATGAAAAACCCAAGCTCTCTTCCGGCTAAAAGTAGGAAAAAGGATGTCCAAATTATTTTCAGTGTGTATGTCAAATTTAATATGTGAAGAAAAATGAATGTGGAATTTTCTCTATTTTTTGCGACATAGGCAAACAACACATCTTAACTTTGCTCTCTAGGGGCCAAATTACCAGTTTCATTATTTCCACCTATCATGGATGCAGAAAATGTTTTTGTGACACAAACTGTATATTTTCCTCCAATATAATATAGAGGAAATTGCATAGAGGAAAACTGTCAGTTAAGGAAATAATAGGCAATTGGACAGCAGGGATGTCATGGTGTGTGTGTGTGTGTGTGT
>NW_015416889.1:0-1602 GCF_001527695.2 Protobothrops mucrosquamatus | reverse complement strand
TTAGAGAAAAATTTACATTTTATTTCTCCAAACCCATTAGCATTAATATAAAGGTCAACGCTGAAAAAGCAGCCTCTACAGCCAATACACCAGGGTAAGGCACTCTCCCACCAGGGGAAGGCCAGCTAAGGTCTCTCACTCCAGTGGGCTGACAAGAATCTTTAATTTAAGAGGTCGCTCCTCATGACAACACTCAGCCTTGGGGGGGGGAGAGGGAAGGAGGAGAAAAACTCCAATCACAACTTTATAATGCCTTGGTAAGATCACACTTGGAGTACTATATCTAGTTTTGGTAGCCGTGATGGGGGGGAAAAGGTGTTGAGACTCTAGAAAGAGTGCAGAGAAGAGCAACAAAGATGGTTAGGGGTCTGGAGGCTAAAACATATGAAGAACGGCTGCAGGAATTGGGTATGTCTGGTTTAATGAAGAGAAGGACGAGGGGGGACATGATAGCAGTCTTCCAATATCTCAGGGGCTGCCCCAAAGAAGAGGGAGTCAAGCTATTCTCCAAAGCGCCTGAAGGCAGGACAAGAAGCAACGGGTGGAAACTAACCAAGGAGAGAAGCAACCTAGAACTAAGGAGAAACTTCTTGACAGTTAGAACAATTAACCAGTGGAACAACCTGCCTCCAGAAGTTGTGAATGCTCCAACACTGGAAGTCTTTAAGAAGAGATTGGACAGCTATTTGTCTGAAATGGTACAGCGTTTTCTGCCTGAGCAAAGAGTTGGACTAGAAGACCTCCAAGGTCCCTTCCAATGTTGCTATTCTAAGCTAGGTTTGTAAAAAATCAAAATCATTAGATAATATCATATCATTATGAGTGGTAGTAGTGTTGCTGTTGTTACACGCTGTGCAAATCCTGAGACCAGACAGGGAACGGCACCAGATAAACAAATTCTACTTTATTAGAAACCTGCATTAACAAAATCTTGCAAGTCTGAAAGAACAATTCTCCTGCCATCACCTTTCTTGTTGTTCACTTGCTAAGTCATCTCTGACTCTTCATGACTTCATAGCATGCCAGCCCCTCCCCATCCTCAACTGTCTCCCAGAGCCAATCACACACATACTTGTAGTAACAGGATGTTACTCAGGGCGCTTTCCTCCCACTCAGAAGGTTGAGGCTTCAACATTAGGTAGCGACCGATGTTTCTCTATTGGGGCACAAAGAGATCATATTTGCTGTGAACTCCACATTGACATCAGGAAGGGCGTCCGGCCAGTAAAGCAGTCAACTAAAAAACTGTGTGATCAGGCTATAAATAAGTTTCAAAGATGGAGAAAGGACCCATAGATATCTAACATGTGAAGTCTGGAAGTACCAAAGCTGGCATCCAGTTTGGGAGTGAAGTGTTCCCATGTATCTACATAGGTGGGATGATGTCATTTTAAACCCTTTGGGAATTTCTCCCCCTCCCCAGCAAGTGTGACATCACAGAGAGTTCTTTTGCAGGAACCTTTGATCCTTTTATTTAATGCGGGGTTAATCATTATATTTGCACCCTGGGATAGCGCTTTGTTGAAGCCAAGGCTCTGTAGATGTGTGGGAAACGTTTTTTTTTTTTTTTTTTGGGATGAGCGGCACGTGACTTTTCACACA
>NW_015416888.1:0-1603 GCF_001527695.2 Protobothrops mucrosquamatus | reverse complement strand
ATTTGAATCTATTTGACTGGCCTGGCTCTAGCTGAACTAATGGAAATCCAGTGGCGTTTCAGAGGGAGCTCAGGGTTATTTCTGGGGATATAATATAGGTTTATTACAGTATAGGTTTATAAGGCTTAGTCACAACTTGAAATGAGCATGTGACAAGGGCCTTGGATCAGAATGCATCAATGCAGACTTTCTGTGATTGCTGTTCCTACAGGGTTTATAGAGGAGCCCTGAGAGAGAAAATGATACAATCGATATCTATGGTGACACAAGACATAGATGAAGAAGAATAATGCTAACTAGCCAAAGATGAGAGTTTCATTAAGATTTGCTTTGCGGCAGTTAGAAGGCTAGCCAGCTAGCCAGTTACTCTGTTTCAGGTAACCAGAATCTTCCTTTGCACTTTCTAGACATCCCCCAGGCAAAGTTGCTTGAATTTGTTAGGAATTGTGCGAATCGAATGGAATTGACTGGGATACATCTTACCTTATCTGAGTTTGAACCAGTCAATCCCAGAAAAGTGGGCAGAGTCCTTACTGCTGTGAGTACTATCACGTGTACTCTGCATCTATATCCTTCCTCGGTGGTCAAGACAACACAGAAGGTGACAGATTTCTGGGTTAGCATATCAGAATGAGCACAACGTTTGCTTTTTGTGGAGTCAATAGACATGGCCCAAATAGAAGCCAGTGAAGGATTTGGTTCATTGAAAGACAAGGGCTGCCTATGTTTGGCTCCAAACAGATTCTTCCTGTAAAGAGATCACAGTGGATTTGAGAGGGCTAGGGCAGTGGTGGTGAACCTATGGCACGCGTGCCAGAGGTGGAACTCGGAGCCCTCTCTGTGGGCACATGTGCTGTTGTCCCAGCCTCCTCTCCCCCCGTGACCCCCTCCTCACCAGCAGTCTTCTGGAGGAGAGTTGCCCCCGAACGTGGCCCACGCGAAGGAGCGCAGCCAAGAACATGGCAGCCGGGCAGTGTGGACAAGACTCTGTCCTCACGCCCCATCATGTACAGTTGATGCTGAGAGGTTCGGGCAGAGAGCATGGCTGTCATGGTGCTGCTGGGCTGCCTGGGCGATCTGCGGTGGGCCCTGGAGGCAGTGAGTGGCCCTGCGGGCAGGCAGGGTGGGGGATGGTGTGGAGGCGGAGCAGGGGCGGGGGTGGAGCAGGGGCAGGGCCACTCTTTGGGCACTCAGTCTCTAAAAGGTTCACCATCACTGGGCTAGGGGAATACTCATCTTGCTTAGGCCATACTTGGCACCTGGATCTCTCTTCTTTCCTACTTATTCTTTCTATGAGGTGGCTAGGTGAGTCCAATCCTTTTTCAGTTGGCTCCTTGGTTTCCCAGGCTTCTCCTAAAACCTCTTGGACAGCATGCATCACTTTCAATTAAATGTTGATTGAAGGGAAGGAAGTACTGTTTTAATGCTAATTTCTAAAATTTATAGCTCTTCAAAATGTTCTCCAACAACATTGGAAATCAGGCAGCATATATATGGATGGATGGATGGATGGATGGATGGATGGATGGATGGATAGGAAGGAAGGGAGGGAGGGAGGGAGGGAGGGAGGGAGGGAGAGAGAGAGAGAGAGAGAGAGAGAGAG
>NW_015416887.1:0-1603 GCF_001527695.2 Protobothrops mucrosquamatus | reverse complement strand
CGTAAGTCGAGGACTTTCCCTGCCCGGGAGCGCCACGCATGCGTGGTTCCGCCCCCTGCGCCGGCCGAGGCGTAGCTGGCAAGCGGCAGAGACGGAGCAGGCCGACCACCAGCTGGCCCAGCCCAAGGGAGGTAAGGCACCCGCCGGAAAAGGGGAAAAAAATGGCGGACAGCCTTGCTTGGCGACCCCCATGAAATGGTCGATCGACCCCAAATGGGGTCACGACCCATAGGTTGAGAACCGCTGCTCTAGTCTATGGACCATAAATCACACCAACTAGCTCTGTAGTAGGTGATTCTTCTCTCTAAAGATGGAAAGTTTGGGGAGGGAACATCCTGATTTGACTGGTTTCCCAAAAAGAAGTTAGGAAGGAGATTCTTCCTGACTTGGATTAGTTTGGCTGCAAATGGTCTCCCCGATATAAACTTCTTCCCAATGTCGTCTCTTCTTTGAACTTGTAATCTCTTCCTGTATATTGGTGATGCAATTGAAGCAGTCTTCCCTGATAATAAAGATTCAGTTCATCTAAGGTAAGGCCCCACTTGGAATACTGCGTCCAGTTTTGGTCACCGCGATGTAAAAAAGATGCTGAGACTCTAGAAAGAGTACAGAGAAGAGCAACAAAGATGATTAGGGGACTGGAGGCTAAAACATAAAAGGAACGGTTGTTGGAATTGGATATGTCTAGTTTAATGAAGAGAAGGATGAGGGGGGACATGATAGCAGTGCTCCAATATCTCAGGGGCTGCCACAAAAAAGAGGAAGTCAAGCTATTCTCCAAAGCGCCTGAGGGCAGGACAAGAAGCAACGGATGGAAACTGATCAAGGAGAGAAGCAACCTAGAACTAAGGAGAAACTTCCTGACAGGGAGAACAATTAATTAGTGGAACAACCTGCCTCCAGAAGCAGTGAATGCTCCAACACTGGAAGTTTTTAAGAAGAGACTGGACAGCCGTTTGTCCGAAATGGTATAGGGTTTCCTATTTGAGCAGGGGATTGGACTAGATGACCTCCAAGATCCCTTTCAAATTATTATTATTGTTGTTGTTGTTGTTGTTATTAGGCTGGAACACAAAAACCTGTGTTTCTTCCTTTTAGCAGATTTTTTTTTTCTTTCTGCCACTGCTTTTCCTGTTAGTGGGATGCAGGCATTTCACGGAGCTAACCAATATTATTACACAAAAGCAAGCAAACTCGTGTCTGAAAGCCCCTTAATAACAACAGCGTGCACTGACCAAATGAATGGTGAGATCAGATATAATTTCTAGCCTCTGGCTAATTATCCACAACTTGGTTGCAGGATAAGAGCTTGCAGATGGACAATAGGTAAATTGCATCCCATTTGCTTGGATTAGGAGCTTTCGCTATCTTGAATTGCCTGATCTGTGGTTGGAATGATTTAGAAAAAAAGGGTATTTGTAACTGGACCCAAGAAGGCAGAAGATGTTCCTTCTCTGTATCTGATCTAACCTAAAGCACATGTTAAGGAAATACCGATCCCTCTCAGAAATGACAGGAGTCAGCATTTCATCTGGTTTTTAGCATGAATGTTTACATTCATTCTTGATACAGAGTTTACCACTTTAATTTAAAGGCTTTGTTG
>NW_015416886.1:0-1603 GCF_001527695.2 Protobothrops mucrosquamatus | reverse complement strand
GATTGGCTCTCTAAACACTCACGCTCATTGGCTACAATCAGGTGAAGGAAAGCTACCTGAGATCAACCTAAGCAAGTTGTGCTTCCTTTTTCTGGTTCTTTGGCTATAACTTTTCATAGAATACAGTACGGATAATTGAACAAACTTTGTTGCATTACGTTCTTGATTAAATTATCTTTCCATTGATATGTAATTTTACAGTACTACTCCAAACGTAAAGTGGTGTTATTAGCCACCAAACCTCAAAAATACACTTTTTCCCAAAAGGTTTCCACAATTTTCTTTCTTTCTTTCTTTCTTTCTTTCTTTCTTTCTTTCTTTCTTTTCTTTCCTTTCCTTTCTTTCTCTTTCCTTCTTTCTTTCTTTCTTTCTTTCCTTTCTTTCTCTTTTCTTTCTTTCCTTCTTTCTTTCTCTTTCTTTCCTTCCTTCCTTTCTTTCCTTTCTCTTTCTTTTCTTTCTTTCTTTCTTTCTTTCTTTCTTTCTTTCTTTCTTTCTTTCTTTCTTTTTTCCTCCCCACTTTTCTCAGATTCCAAGTGATTAGTTCGCAGCCATTTCCCTGGAAGTAGTGCATGAGTCACTACGGCAAGACATGTCACAACTGGCAATATTGTCAGAGCTGAAACTATGGATTTTAATATAGACGGTGGAAACCCAGCTGTTTCCATCTCGCACATTCAGGTCAGGCATCCTGACTGTAAAAGACCGTTATTTAAATTTCAAGTTGTACGCGACAGAAACACCACACGAGGTACTCCAAACGTCATTCGTGGCCCTCCGTTGGGGTAAAAAAAAAAAAAGGTGAGGGGGGACATGAGTCTGAATTTTCCACGGGAGATTATAAAGAGTGTGGTGGCATCCAGTGGTGGCACCCGAAACTGGACTCGCATCATTTCCACAGTGGGAAAGACTGCATTTGCAATAAAAGCAGCACACTAGATTCACTTCGGTGGTTTCACTGAAATATGACAGGCTCAAAACCCCACTTTCTGCCGTTTTAATAATTAGGTACTTTGAACAAGGGGTCTCTGGGGTCTTTGCAAAGGCCCACAATCTCATATTATTACTCTGTCTCCGGGATACAGAGAGATTATTTTGAAAACTTTTTTTTCCCCTTTTTCCTTCGGAGCTTGTCCGCGACGGAATAAATCTCGAGGTAGGCATTGCTTAAAATATTTATACTCCACCTTGCCTTGTGAAAGTTTAGGGCTGCTTGGAAAAGGAAGACCCGTTAAACAAGCAGAACTTAACCGTGCTACTTATTTAAATAATACAGAGCCCCCTTCAACAGGGAACATTAATCTTCCGAGTAAATTATTTAAGAGCTTGGTTTATTATCCAGTCGAGATAAGCAAAATCCCGCTCAACTGGTAAGAGGGGTTCCCCGGAAGTGCTTTTGAACTATTTCAGATGCGCTTGCCTTTCGGTTTTTCCAAGAGTTGAGAGAAATAAAATCCAGGCAGATAGCAAGTAAGAAGGAAAGTCTGGTGCAGTTTACCCCCTCCCCTCCCTCCACCCCTCCCCTCCTCCCCTCCCCTCTTCCTCTCCTCTCCCTCCTCTCCTCTCCCTCCTTGCCTCTCTTCTCCCTCCTCCCCTCCTCTTTCTC
>NW_015416885.1:0-1603 GCF_001527695.2 Protobothrops mucrosquamatus | reverse complement strand
GTATCAGGCCGCCGCCACAACTGGCCGCCGTTCTTCCTGGCCGTTCTTTTTGGCCATTAGGCCCCGAAACGTCCGGTCGGCGATTTCCCAGCCGCCAGGTCTTAAGTCCTCCGGCAGCCAGTACTCCCGGCCGCCAGGCCCCACATCGCCAGGCCCCGCGTCGGCCGTCCGCCGACTCTCCCGGCCGCCAAGCCCCAAGATGAATTGTGGGGAGGGAGCAGTGTTCTTCAGAGTAATTTTCTTTCCTGCTGACTCAAGGATGGGAAGAAAGTACATACTCAGGGATATATAGATAAGTCCTGAGACTCATCCCTGAATGTTTCACTGCTAAGCTCATAAATGTGTTTGCATTCCTGTAAGAAGATGCATTGCCATGTGTGGGGTAAATTCTAAAAACAGCTGACTCAAATTAATACTTTGAGAGAGCTCATCAGTAACTCTTCATTGTATTCAAAAGAGGTATGAAGTTGGGGGCACAAGGATCAATGCATCCTCTAATCAAGGGGTCCCAACCCCTGGCTATAGACCGGTACTGGTTCATGGCCTGTTAGGAACCAGGCCACATAGCTGGAGGTATACAAAGGGCAAGCAACTGAAACTGAAACCATTCCCCCACCCCTGGTCCATGGAATAATTGTCTTCCACAAAACCAGTGCCTGGTACCAAAAAGTTGGGGACTGCTGCTCTAATCAATATATTCACAATGAGTTGAATGAAAAAATACAGGGAATGCTTATCAAATTTGCAAATGACACAAAATTGATATTATAATATTATTTTTTAATTATTTTTTTTACAAAATGCATTTAAAAAAAAATATTTTTAAGTCCTTAAACTTGCATGAAACTTCTTTTATCAAGGACAGAAGGAAATTCAACTGGTGTAATAAACTCTGTCTTTTCACAGATTCTTATAGCCAAAAATCCATTAACAGACAACTTCCAGAAGTGATTAAGAAAGTACGCGAACCCTGTGTCCATAATAGCTCCGAACCAATGCATGGGCAGAAATGGTTTTCCTTCTCTTCCAGTACTCTAAAACCTGCCAGAGACTGCTGTCTTACAATCTCCTTGCAGGGAACCACTGAATGGAGTGCTTGTGGGCAATCCTAGTCCTCTCCTTGCTCCAGAGAGAAATTCCAAGGTTCTGATCCATTCACCAGATTCTCATTCTGTCATGGTCAGTGGCTCCACTATCTTCAATCCGCCATTACTTCCCTGGAAGCCAAAAAGAGATTTTTTTCCCCCCGAGAAGTATGTATAACCACCAAAAATGAAAAGCTTTTTAAATATATAGAAAAGTGCAGAATAGAAGCTTGGGAATAGCTTTCATTTAGTGAAAGATGTGCAGAATTAAATAAAAACATAGGGAACATAGGAAATAGTCAAAAGAAATGCCAGAAACATTCATAAAAACCACATTGTTTTCCTAGACAGAAGCCATTTTCCTAGCCTATTTTCCTACACAGAAATGAGTGGTTGGGGTTTTAATGCCCATACAAAGTAAGGGCCACCTGTGGACAGTGTGGAACAAATGACTAATAAGAAATACATATTTATTGCATAAAATCATATTGCAAGAACGCCCTGGATGTAATCATTTT
>NW_015416884.1:0-1603 GCF_001527695.2 Protobothrops mucrosquamatus | reverse complement strand
ATTGAATGGATAATATCATCATCTTCACCTTAGCAAGAAGCCTTGTAATGTAACAGAACTGAATCAAGAGCCTCCACTCTACTCTATAGGCATACTCTTCATTTAGTGACCAAGTTCTGTTCCAGGAACCAAGCCATTAAGGGAAATTGTTGTTAAGAAAACACAGCAGAGATCAAGATACAGATGCTGCGAAAAACACGGGTTGCAGCTGTCTCGTTCAGATAAAGTTACCGTAAGTGTTATTCTCTATTGTTACTCCGACTCTGGCATGCATTGTTGTCAAATTTGGTCAGAAAATGAATTTTTAATCACAGTTTATTAGTGCTGTATTTGCAAACGGTCACTAACTGTGATGGTCACTAAACGAGGAATGGTGTAGTAGGGAAATGTATTAATTCAAGTCTATCCCTGGGTGGATAGCCACTAGGAGTCAAATGGTATATGCATTTTTATTATTACCAACAGATGGGCCCTAAGCTGATGTTTCCATCAGATGGAAAGCACAATGAAATCTCCCTATTTTTTGTCACCTAATTTAAGAGCACAATTAAGATAAAATACATTAGGAGCAGTAGGCCTAAAGAATGTACTGGAACATTATCTTGTGAGAGGCAAGGCAATTGGAACAGTGCCAACAATATATGTTAACATGAAGTAGAAAAATATTTTTGGGTAGTAATTTCCTGTCTTTTTAGAAAACCAGAGTGAACCACTCCGCCCACCCCTCAAGTTTTTATAGCATCTTTTGATGATAGCGTAAGAACACCATTATTTTCAATAGTTCAAATGAAGTCCTTTGAAGATGAAAGAAAAAGGGATTCTGAAATATGTAGCTAAGAAATAGGTCATTTGTCTGTAGAGATTTTACTGCTTTAAAATATTCAGGAGGATTTCTCATTGGAAAAAATAGGACCACTTCAAAGCTTTCAGCCTGCAGCGGCTAACAGAACAGGAGAAAAATTACATTAGAATGTTTTTTTTTAAGGTTTTAACTTTTTATCTGCCAAGTGACAGCACTTAGAAGACTACAACTGATCTCCAATAGATTAGGTTAGTGTTTAGGTGGAAGATTACTAGGAAAGTTAGGGTTGAAGGCTAGATGGACAAATTGTAATAGCAGCCCTCCAAAAGACAAGGACAAATCATTTCTGTTCTGATGCCAAGAAAGTTGCATGACTAAGTCATGAGAAGTCAAACTTCCCCTAAAGATGATTTACTTTTACCTTTATGTGAACAGGGAGATTTAACCTCTGGCAAGCATCAAAAGTGAACAACAATAACAACAACAATTCTTTCCTCTTTCTCACTCCCTAACATGTATTTAGAAATACACAATCTTTGCTATAGGAAGAATGATCAAATACAGAATGTCTAAATCAGTTTTAGGGAGTTAGTTTGGTTATATGTAATAATAATAATAATAATAATAATAATAATAATAATAATAATAATAATAATAATAATAATAATAATAATAATAATAAAGTTGGAAGGGACCTTGGAGGTCATCGAGTCCAACCCCCTGCTCAGGCAGGAACCCTACACCATTTCAGACAAATGGCTGTCCAGTCTCTTCTTAAAAACTTCCAGTGTTGGAGCATTC
>NW_015416883.1:0-1603 GCF_001527695.2 Protobothrops mucrosquamatus | reverse complement strand
GCTCTCTGAGCTTTGTGGTTTTCTTGCAGACATTTTATGACCCAACTAAGGAACATCATCAGTAATAGAAGGAAGTGGGATTTAGGGAAAAGAGGAGGAGGAGGAGGAGGAGGAGGAGAATAGGTTCCTTGGTGCTCTCTGAGCTTGGTGGTTTTCTTGCAGACGTTTTATTACCCAAATTGCACACCATCATCAGTGCACTGATGACGTTACCTAGTTTGGAAATAAGACATCTGCAACAAAACCACCAAGGTCAGAGTGCACCAGGGACCCCATAGTTGTCGTTGTCGTCGTTGTCGTCCTCCTCCTCCTCCTCCTCCTCCTCCTCCTCCTCCTCCTCTCTCTTCTCTCCTTCCTCCATTCTGCAAACCCATCCACCCCCTTCTAGCACTGATGATATTCCCTAGCTGGGTCCTAAGATGTCTGCAACAAAAAACCCCAGCAAGCTCAGAGAGCACCAGGGACCCTTCAAAGCAGGAGATGTTCGCTCCACCCAACATCTGGATCTGAACCTAGCGCTCACAGCGAGACCATGGCACCCCTAACCTCCCTCCTGTCCTAAACCAGCCCCCCCCCATTTGGAAATATAGACAGTCTTTGACTTACGACTACAACTGAGCAAAATTATATCTGTTGCTGAGACAGTTGTGAGTTTTGCCCCGTTTTGCTCCCGCAAAACAGAAATAGAATGTGGCAAAAGAAAGCAAAGATAGGCGCCTTGGGTGCAATCCCAAAACATCTGGAGCACAACTTGAACACCATCGGCGTTGACAAAATCCCCATCCGTCAATTGCAAAAGGCAGCTTTGCTCGGAAGAACTGACATCCTGCAAGGACAGACTAACACTGTCAAACCACATCTGTCTATCCCAGATCCTTGGGAAGGACTGGAGAGGTGGATAAAGAGGTCAAATCCAGCCTCAACATCTGGCTGACTTTGCAACCAACTGTAATATTATAGCTTCCCTCCTTAACACCATCAAACAGCCACATCTGTCTATCCCAGATCCTTGGGAAGGACCGGAGACCTGGATAAACAGGCCAAATCCAGCCTCAACATCTGGCTGACTTTGCTACTAACCGTAATAATAGAGCTTCTCTCTTTAACGTCATCAAGCATCCACATCTGTCTATCCCAAATCCTCGGGAAGGATCTTAGAGGTGGATAAAGAGGCCAATCCCAGCCTCAACATCTGGCAGACTTTGCAACCAACTGTAATAATATAGCTTCCCTCCTTAACACCATCAAACAGCCACATCTGTCTATCCCAGATCCTTGGGAAGGACCTTAGAAGTGGATAAAGAGGCCAAATCTAGTCTCAACATCTGGTTGACTTTGCTACTAACCGTAATAATAGAGCTTCCCTCTTTAACGCCATCAAGCATCCACATCTGTCTATCCCAAATCCTTGGGAAGGACCAGAGAGATGGATAAAGAGGCCAAATCCAGCCTCAACATCTGGCAGACTTTGCAACCAACTGTAATAATATAACTTCCCTCCTTAACGCTGTCAAACAGCCACATCTGTCTACCCCAGATCCCTGGGAAGGACCTTAGAGGTGGATAGAGAGGCCAAATCCAGCCTCAACCTCTGGCAGACTTT
>NW_015416882.1:0-1603 GCF_001527695.2 Protobothrops mucrosquamatus | reverse complement strand
TCAGAGAAAAGGTGGCGGAACTCAAACCTGGCCACGCCCTCATCAAACCCTAGGACCGCCCCTTTAGAGAACAGGAATGCAAGTAAAATTTGGGAGGGGCTATTTCCGGTGCGGGAGGGGCTATTTCCGGTGCGGCCGGCCCGGAAAAAGGTGCCGGAACGCGGTTCCGCCGCGTTCCGGCTGAAAAAAAGCCCTGCTTCTAACACACCACAGCTAAGACCCTAACTCTCCACTAAATTTCTTTTGGAGTCCAATGGATGTGAAAAGAAAAAATATTTTATTGAATTAAGTTAATCTTAAAATTATAGGATTCCATTCAACATACTTTAAAACTCCAACCACTGATTTGTTGAAATATAATATTTCAATTATCAGCAATATCCAAGTACCCAGGGATTTGGCAGGAGATGTTAGTTGATACCAAAAGCATCGTGACATACAAATGATGTGAATTATATATTTCCAGAATGTCAATTTCTTTTGAAAATTGAAATAAAATTTCAATTTCCATTCCCCTTACAAACTTGCCGTTTTTAAGCTAGGAAAACCTACTGTGCTACAGTTAAAAAACAAGAACTAAGTGCCTGCCATGCTATCAAAGGGGTCAAATCCTATCTGCTCCCATAATGGCTTTTGAGATAAATCTGTCACTTAAATTCTGTAAGGAAATAGAGGTCAAACTGTCAGCCCAAATCTCGTAGGGAAGTTATAATTTAGATTTTAACAAAAAAAAAAAAAAAACCACCTTTAGCAGTTCAGCCTATTCCTTAAAAACTCTGAAAGTATTTCATTCTTGCCAGTCTGCCAGGACAGCCATTTTACAAAGAGCCAAATCCCATTGTAACAACCATTTTGTGAGTGCTCACATCTCAGGCTCTCAACATGCCAGATATAATGATCTGTTCAAAAACATTGCTCAATAACTGAAAGCTCTGCAGGTATCTGGGTTCTCCTCTTTTTCCTTTTACAAGGCGGGATGACAATTGCTTTCACCCTGGCCTCTAAGGCCACACCAGAATGATAGAATAGAATAGAATAGAGCTGGAAGGGACCTTGCATTCTTCTAGTCCAGCCCTCTGCTCAAGCAGGAGATCTATACCATCTCAGACAAGTGACTGTCCAGTCTCTTCTTAAAAACCTCCTGTGATAGAGCGCCCGCAATTTCTGAAGGCAAGCTGTTCCACTGGTTAATTGTCCTCACTGCTTGGAACTTTCTCCTTAATTCCAGATTGCTTATCTCCTTGATTAGTTTCCAACCATTGTTTCTTGTCCTGCCCTCTGGTGCTTTGGAGAATAGTTTGACACCCTCTTCTTTGTGGCAGCCCCTCATATACTGGAACACTGCTATCATGTCACCCCTATTTCTTCTTTTCTTTAGACTAGCCAAACCCAAGTCCTGCTACTGTTCTTCATATGTTTTAGTCTCCAGGCCTTTGATCATTTTAGTTGCTCTTCTCTGAACTTTTTCCAAGGTCTCAACATCTTTTTTGTAGTATGGTGACCAAAATTGGCTGCAGTATTCCAGGTGTGGTCTTACTAAGGTTTCATAAAGCAGCACTAATACTTTGTATGATCTTGATTCTATGCCTACCCAGGATTGTAT
>NW_015416881.1:0-1603 GCF_001527695.2 Protobothrops mucrosquamatus | reverse complement strand
CCTCCTCCTCCTCCTCCTCCTCCTCCTCCTCCTCCCACTGATGATATTCCCTAGTTGGGTCCTGAGCCGGCTGCAAGGAAACCACCCAGCTCAGGGAGCACCCAGGACCCCCACAGTTCAAGCCTGAGCTACAGAGATTCTCCTTCATTAATTTCCCACCCGCCCAGGGTTTCTCTCAGGGGTTCCACTGGGGTCCCAACTGCAGGGGGAACTTTGCTGTTCAGAATAGTCTTAGGGAACACCTGGCACCTGTAGGAGTTTGGGGCCAGCCAAGGTAAAGAACCCGTTTGGACGCCCCCTACCCAGCACTTCCTGGAATCATAGAGTTGGAAGGGACCTTGGAGGTCATCTAGTCCAACCCCCCCTACCCAAGGCAGGAGTCCTGATACCATCCTGTCCGATCTTTTCTTGCAAACCTCCAGCGATGGGCACCCGCCACTCCTGCAGGCCGTCTGTTCCTCCCCTCTTCCCAGCAGCTCTGATTCTTCTCTCTGCCTTTCAGATCTGCCCAGTGCTCAACCACGCAGGGCTGGTGCTGCTCAACTCCCTGCTGGACACGGTGCCCGGTGAGTGGCGGGCAGCCTGCCTTTTCCTGCCAAGGAAGAGGGAGGGAGAACGCTGGGCCCAGGGCGGGCCTGGTGCCACAGCCTCCTCAGCTGCGTCCTCCTCCTCCTCCTCCTTCCCCAGTGCGCAATCCTGTGGACGAACACGTTGGCAGCGACTACTCCCTCCTCAGCGACCCCCATGTCACCACAGAGAACATAGACCTGCATTTCAAGGTACCCTCTGAGCGGCCCATGCAGGGGGCTCCCTTGTGGCAGGGGGTCCCCGATGCCCAACACCTTCAGAACTGGGCGGGCGAGAGTGGATGTGCAGAAAGAAAGAGGGCAGAGAAGAGCAACAAAGATGATCAGGGGACTGGAGGCTAAAACATATGAGGAACGGTTGCTGGAATTGGGGATGTCTAGTTGAATGAAGAGAAGGACGAGGGGGGACAGGATAGCAGTCTTCCAGTATCTCAGGGGCTGCCCCAAAGAAGAGGGAGTCAAGCTGTTCTCCAAAGCCCCTGAAGGCAGGACAAGAAGCAACGGATGGAAACTCATCAAGGAGAGAAGCAATCTAGAACTAAGGAGAAACTTCCTGACAGTTAGAACAATTAACCAGTGGAACTACCTGCCTCCAGAAGCTGTGAATGCTCCCAACACTGGAAGTTTTTAAGAAGAGACTGGACAGCCATTTGTCTGATATTTAGATCACGGGGGTCCAACCTCGGCAGCTATAAGATCTGCCTGAGCAGGGGGTTGGACTAGATGACCTCCAAGGTCCCTTCCAACTTTCTTCTTCTTCTTCTTCTTCTTCTTCTTCTTCTTCTTCTTCTTCTTCTTCTTCTTCTTCTTCTTCTTCTTCTTCTTCTTCTTCTTCTTCTTCTTCTTCTTCTTCTTCTTTCTCTTTCTCCTCCTCCTCCTCCTTCTTCTTCTTCTTCTTTCTCCTCCTCCTCCTCCTCCTCCTCCTTCTTCTTCTTCTTCCTCTTCCTCCTCCTCCTTCTTCTTCACTGCCTTGTGGGATGTGGCATTGAAGAGAAATTGGGATGGGCAGGTCAGTC
>NW_015416880.1:0-1603 GCF_001527695.2 Protobothrops mucrosquamatus | reverse complement strand
TTACCACATCTCCAACACTTAGGTTGTAAATTAGGGTACATACAAGACAGTTTTTGAGGATCCAGATGCCACCTATAAAACATTTTATAAAAATTCTCCCTTAAATTTTGAGCTTGAGTAAATTTTACATTTCTAACCCAAATTGTCTCCCATGTGTCCAATGAAATTGGTTCTTGTATATTTTGCGCCCATTTTATCACACAATCCTTAACCAATTCTGTTTCTGAATCCAACTCAATCAATACGTTATAAATTCTTTTAATATGAGCTTGAGATTGATCTTTGATCTGTTTCATCAAATTTGCATCCTGTAAGGTAATGCCAGCTCTTTGATCCATATGCCATCTCATTGTCAATTGATTATAATAAAACCAAGAATATTCAATATTTTCTTGTTTCAAATCTACTAAAGATTTAAGTTGCCAGTCTTGTCCTACCGGACGAAGTAATTCCTTATAGGAAACTTTATCCAAATTAACTCCCCTAGATATCCCCTCTATCACCTGTCCCGGAGTTGCCCAAATAGGAATTTTATAATTTAATTTATAATAATATTTCTTCCAAACTCTCAATAGAGCACTCCTTAAAATATGAACCTTGAAATTAGTGTCTACCTTTTTATCATAAATCAAATATGCCTGCCAGCCAAATAACAAATCCCATCCTTCAAGAGAAAGTACATTCTTGTTTGTTAAATTTAACCAATCACTAGTTTCTCACTGTTGAGTGACCAAGCCAGCCTACTTGTTAGCTGCACACCCAGGAATTTGATGCTGGTAACCATCTCCATAGGTGAGTCATTAATGCACAGAGAAGTGTGGCTGTGCCTGCCTTTTCTGAAATCGACAATGATCTCTTTGGTTTTTCTGGTATTTAAAACTAGGCTGTTTTCCTTACACCAGTTCACCAACCCCTCAACCTCCTTGTGGCAAGCTTCCACCTTGTCATCCTGGCCCACTACTGTTGTATCATCTGCGAACTTCACAATATGGTTGGTGGCAAACCTAGCACAACAGTCATGGGTCAACAGGGTGAACAGCAGCGGACTTAAGACATAGCCCTGAGGAGAACCTGTGTTCAAGAAAATGATATTAGAGGTATTTGTTCCAACTCGCACATATTGGGGCCTGTTGGTAAGAATATCTATGGGGGCCTTATAGTGCATGTGAAATACCGGTGATTTTATGCAGTGATAGAAAAGAGGTGGTGATGTATGAGGGGGAAGAGCAGCAGCAAGGTGATTGGGTCTTATTTGGAAAAAAAATAGGATTGTGATGTAAAGGTATTGGTGAGTAAATGTATCCTAACTGAGGATTAGTAAATAAAGCTTTGTATGTGTGTGTATTTGTGTGTGTGTGTGTGTGTGTGTGTGTGTGTGTGTAGGTGTGCCCAATGTAATGCTAGTGGGAAAAATACAAGAAGTGAAATTGTTGCACTGTTGGTTCTGTGATAAATGTATAGGAAAGGCACTTCAACAAGTACTTCTGCAAATGGAATCAGGCAAATGTCATACTTGTACAAATACATTTTCTGCTAAATGATTGAAGGTTTCTGGTAGCAGAATGGTACTGTTGGATACAATCAGTGCTATTTTTTTTCAGGA
>NW_015416879.1:0-1603 GCF_001527695.2 Protobothrops mucrosquamatus | reverse complement strand
GGGCGGTGATGGGAGTGACTCGTCGCTCCCATGTAACGCCGCTGCTACGCGAGCTGCACTGGCTGCCGGTGGCTTTCCGGGTGCGCTTCAAGGTGTTGATTATCATCTTCAAAGCGCTCCATGGCATCGGACCTGGTTATCTCCGAGACCGCCTTCTGCCTCCGATTACCTCTCATCGGCCGATACGCTCCCACAGAGAAGGTCTCCTCAGGGTGCCGTCAGCCAGACAGTGCCGGCTGGCGACCCCCAGGGGGAGGGCCTTCTCTGTTGGAGCTCCCACCCTTTGGAATGAGCTACCCCCAGAGATCCGGGTGATTCCGGATCTCCCCTCCTTCCGCCGCGCCCTCAAGACATGGCTATTCAAGTTAGCAGGACTGGCCTAAGGGTTATTTTAATTTGGTTTTTAAAATATATAAAAAAAAAAATTCGAATTTTCGGTCTTAGAATAATGTTTTATTTTAATTAACATGTTGGGTTTGGCATTTTTGTATTTGTGTATTTGTTTTTGAATGGTTGTAAGCCGCCCTGAGTCCGCAGGGAGAAGGGCGGGGTAGAAATATAATTAATAAATAATAATAAATAAATAAAGAAAGAAAGAAAGAAAGAAAGAAAGGTCCAAATGTGGTTAAGTTAAGCATTGATTTTGCTTGTACGAAGTTTGCAAAAGGGAACACTGCGACCGTCATAAATATGAACCACATGACCACAGGGATGCTGCAATGGTCATAAGTGTGAAAAATGGTCATAAGTCACTTTTTTCAGTGACATTGTAACTTTGGAATGCCTCTAAATGAACGGTTGTAGGTCAAGGACCACCTGAAGTTGTGATCACCCATTTGACTTTATTTCACACTCCCTGCAGACTGTCTCTTTTCGTCACCTTGTGCTTGAACGGGTTTCTAATATTTCTTGGAGGTAGGTTGCAAAATTTCAGCCAGATTGTTTCTTCAGCCCCGTAGATGGAAATTCATCTTGTCCTTGAGCTTTAACATTCAACATTTAAATTCAACAATTATAGATATTCTTCATTCAGTCACCAGCTTCAATCGTGTCTTTTCCTTCAACTTCAGTACAATTTTCGGAGATGATTGAAATAGGAGTTGAGTCATTCCAACTTTCCTTTGTTACACATAATTATGTTGTTGCATACACTGAGTAGGTAGTGGAAGAGTTCTCTCTTTTATTGTCTCCCCCCCCCCATTCTTTTTATACAGACTGCATCTGAAAAAAAAACCTCTTTTGACTCTTGAAAACAACTTTTCCAACCTCCATCTCTATTCCTCCTTGTTAACCTTTCCTGATTTTTTTGTTTCTAGATCATAAAAAAACATAACCACAACAACCTTTTCTGTTCCCTTCTGGTTTTTTACCCATTCAGATTGTGAATGTGTTTATTGTGTCTCCTTTTTTAGAAAGTTCCACCTATCCTGGCTGTCTATTGTTCTACAACGAGCTTCCCCTGTTACCGAATCCCACTTTGCATATCTGTTTCTGTAAACAAGCACTGCGCACTCGCTTCCACTGTAATTCTTGCTGTTTCTCTTAGGTCTGCCATGTTTTCCTTACTGTTAGGTCCAAATGAAAGGCAAATGATCCCCTTGAG
>NW_015416878.1:0-1603 GCF_001527695.2 Protobothrops mucrosquamatus | reverse complement strand
TATTAATTATTGGCCTTTTCTTTTTAAAATTATTTTAAAACCAAATTAAAATACCCCTTAGGCCAGTCCTGCTAGCTTAAATAGCCATGTCTTGAGGGCACGGCGGAAGGAGGGGAGATCCGGAATCACCCGGATCTCTGGGGGTAGTTCGTTCCATAGGGTGGGGGCTCCAACAGAGAAGGCCCTCCCCCTGGGGGTCGCCAGCCGACACTGTCTGGCTGACGGCACCCTGAGGAGACCCTCTCTGTTAGGAACTAGGCCACACAGCTGGAGATGAGCACACAGCTGGGCAAGCAAGCAAAACTGAAACCAAACCCTTCCTGGTCCAAGGAAAAATTGTCTTCCATGAAACTGGTCCTTGGTGCCAAAAAGGTTGGGCACCATTAAAAGACCAGCAAAAGAGACAGCGCCAAGTATACTGGGTTAACTTTCCTGCCACTTCAAGGACTGGAGGAAAGTATCTCTCACTATGTCTCTCCTTGTCTGAGTATTTCTTTCTTCTCTTTTCCTCTACCATCTGGATAGAAAGCTCAGAGTTGCAATTTCCTTGAACTTTACTTGCCCTTTTGGATTCTGAGCATCATCCTCTATTTACAGTAGTTTTAATAGAATGTATGATGTATTAAATATCACTCATTACAGTGAATGAACGCAAAGGTTCCAACTAGGATTATTTCAAATTTCCCTATGGAAATATTCATACTGTCTATGTGTAAAGAATATTATTTTAAAATTCTGATCTTCATATACACACTTTCTCAATTACACTAATATTTAATATGAATTTGTAAAGCAAATTATAAAGTAAGACTGATACATCATATAAAGTCACAATGAGAAAAATATCATAACATGACAAAAAGGCTTATTTCTGTGTCCTGGAAGCATATTCCTCAAGCTCAATTAAATCATCTAACCTGTGACGGCTAAGAAAATAAACATGTTAAATGGCACATGTCTATAAACATTTGCAAGTCTATGTTTAACGAAGAGAAGGACGAGGGGGGACATGATAGCAGTATTCCAATATCAAAGGGGCTGCCACAAAGAAGAAGGAGTCAAGCTATTCTCCAAGGCACTTGAAGGCAGGACAAGAAGCAACGGATGGAAACTAATCAAGGAGAGAAGCAACCTAGAACTAAGGAGAAACTTCCTGACAGTTAGAACAATTAACCAGTGGAACAACCTGCCTCCAGAAGGGGTGAATGCTCCAACACTGGAAGTTTTTAAGAAGAGACTAGACAGCCATTTGTCTGAAATGGTATAGGGTTTCCTGCCTGAGCAGGGAGTTGGATTAGATGACCTCCAAGGTCCCTTCCAACTATTATTATTATTATTATTATTATTATTATTATTATTATTATTATTATTATTATTATTATTTATTATTATTATTATTTATTATTATTATGTCTCTAGAGACTGATTCAAAGCAACATATACACTTGTTGAAAAGCTTATTTATGAAATCAAGAGAAGTTACAGTACTGAAGCTATGGGAAAGTTTGGTTGCCATGAAGGGCATTGTGTAATTCATGCAATGATACCTATGGCAGCATTAAATGAACTCTGTAGGATAGACAAAGTATTATCTGTCTTTATA
>NW_015416877.1:0-1603 GCF_001527695.2 Protobothrops mucrosquamatus | reverse complement strand
TGAAAAATGGTCGCACGTCACTTTTTCAGTGTCGTCGTAACTCCAGTCACTAAGCAAAGGGATGTAAGTCGAGGAGCATCTTTATGCCATCTCTGAAAATGACTTTTCTTTGGTTCTTTGCCTCACTTGACTGAAACTCGGATGCTCAAGCTGGGATGCGTTGCTGCCCTGAAATACGAACATCAGCAAAGAAATGCTGACTCTTCTGCCCACACCAGGGTGGTCTTGGCCAATACAGGCAGTCCTAAACTTACAACAGTTCATTTAGTGACCGTTCAAAGTCACTGAAAAAGGTGACTTGCGACCGTTTTTCACGGTTACGACCGTTGCAGCATCCCCACGATCACCGCGATCAAAATTCAGACGCTTGGCAACTGGTTCATACTTATGACCATTGCTGTGTCCTGGAGAGGGGTCGTGTGATTCCCCTTTTGTGACTTTCTGACAAGCGAAATCAATGGGGGGAGGGAAAGCCAGATTCACTTAACAACCGGGTGACTAACTTATCAGCAGCAGCGATCCACTTGAAAACGGTGGCAAGAAAGGTCGTAAAATGGGGCAAAACCTCACTTCACAAAGGCTGGACTGGAAGACCTCCAAGGTCCCTTCCAGCTCTATTCTATTTCTATTCTATTCTATTCTATTCTATTCTATTCTATTCTATTCTATTCTATTCTATTCCATATTTTCTATTCTATTCTATTCCATTCCATTCCATTCCATATTTTCTATTCCATTCCATTCCATATTTTCTATTCTATTCTATTCTTTCCATATTTTCTATTCTATTCCATTCCATTCCATATTTTCTATTCTATTCCATTCCAATCCATTCTATTCTATTCTATTCTATTCTATTCTATTCTATTCTATTCTATTCTATTCTATTCTATTCCATATTTTCTATTCTATTCCATTCCATTCCATATTTTCTATTCTATTCTATTCTATTCCATATTTTCTATTCTATTCCATATTTTCTATTCCATTCTATTCCATTCTATTCCATTCTGTTCTATTCTATTCTATTCCATTCCATTCCATTCCATATTTTCCATTCTATTCTATTCTATTCTATTCTATTCTATTCTATTCTATTCTATTCTATTCCATATTTTCTATTCTATTCCATATTTTCTATTCTATTCCATTCCATTCCATATTTTCTGTTCTGTTCTATTCTATTCTATTCTATTCTATTCTACTCTACTCTATTCTATTCCATTCCATTCCATTCCATTCCTTTCTATTCCATTCCATATTTTCTATATTCTATTCTATTCTGATTGATCACTCTGCTTTTATTTTTTATTATTGCATTTTCCTTACCCATCTCAAAGAAGTCAACAAGCCAATGAAAGGCCAGCTGTATGTGTAGCTTTGTAAGGGTCTCCCCCCCCCCCCTCAGTCTCTCTCTTCTTTTATTCCTTTCAGTCCTTCTGTTTTGTTTTGTTTTCTGCTGACTGGTTTGGATTTCTTTTCAACAAAGGGAGCCTCTGATGCTTCGCTAAGCATGCCTTGTCTTCGCTCTTTGTGGTGATCTATCAAAATCGCTCCTCTGGCTCAGCTAACACCCTCACTCCATCAGCTTGTCCAAAGAAAA
>NW_015416876.1:0-1603 GCF_001527695.2 Protobothrops mucrosquamatus | reverse complement strand
ACCCAGCTGGCTTTCATGGCTAAGGCGGGACTAGAACTCCCAGTCTCCTGGTGATTGGCCCCAAATCACCCAGCTGGCTTTCATGCCCAAGGCGGGACTAGAACTCCCAGCCTCCTGTTGATTGGCCCCAAATCACCCAGCTGGCTTTCATGGCTAAGGCAGGACTAGAACTCCCAGTCTCCCGGTTTATAGCCTGGTGCCTTAACCACCAGACCAAACTGACTCTCTCTTGAGTTGAGCTGCATTTATTGTTGCAATAGATAATTTCATGCTGCAATTGCCAGTCAACTGTTATCAGTCAACAACTATCCTTTCTCCACATTTCCCACACCTACATATAGTATCTGGGTTGTCTTCCCCCGCCCCCTTTCAATCTTTATATTAGCCTATCCCATACATCCACTAGATATATGGCTGTCTCAAGTGGCTTGAAATGTAAAAGATCCAGTTTAGGTGAAAAACTTCACGGCCTGGGTTCCTTCAAGGCAATTCTTTCTTCTGGCAAGGCAGAATTTGTCTGTTTGGTTTTTGCTTTTCTTAAAAAACACAAGAGATAACAGCAATGTTTAATCGTCTTTAAAATAAAGCTTTGGTTTTTCAGCTTATTAGTCCGAAGAGAACATGGTTATTAAGTACTTTAATGTAATTGCTTTAAAAGTCTTCACACACACACACACACACACACACACACACACACACACACACACACACTTTAATATATATTCCATATATTTTGTATCTATGTATGTGTGTAGACACACTATACATAATGAATGCCTTCTGACTATTCACGGTCTAGAAGAGGAATCAAAACTTTAAAAAAAGAAAAGAAAAGTCAAACACAAAAATCAGAGTCCACAGCTTCTGTTTCTGTCTAATAATATTCTGCATATTGACCCTTGAGAAGTGGTCATGCGTTAGTCCCAGAGAAAATGACTGAGTCTTACAGTATTTAAAACTGTCTTTTTAAATGGCGCATTTTCAGTGGTTTTTTTATGTTTATGTAACCGTGTTTTTTTTCCAGTATCTGGAAGTGCTGAAAAAACACACAAAGGAGTTGGCGATAACATAGCAATATAAATCCTGAAAGCAAGTGAAAAGACTAAATAAAAGAGACGTTGTTTTTTATAGTTCTATAAAGAGCATTTGAAGGGAAACCCAATATGAGAGCCGAACATGAAACCTATCACGATCGATCAGCAAAATGAGGTGGCAGAGCGATTATATTTAAAGTAGAAACCAGGTGAAAAACTAATCAGATAGTTTGAAAATCCTCTACAGATTATCGTAAACATTGTATCAGACTTATTAAAAGCCAATTTCTTGGATTTAATTTGCTTGGGAGGAATTTTTGTGCCTATAGAGCATTGACCTGTTTAACATATATATATATATGTGTGTGTGTGTGTGTGTGTGTGTGTGTGTGTGTGTGTGTGTTTGTATGTGGCTTTGGAGAATAGCTTGACTCCCTCCTCTTTGTGGCAACCCTTCAAATGTTGGAAACCTGCTATCACCGCACCCCTAGTCTTCTCCATTAGACTAGACATATCCAATTCCTGCAACCGTTCTTCCTATGTTTTAGCCTCCAGTCTCCTAATCGTCT
>NW_015416875.1:0-1603 GCF_001527695.2 Protobothrops mucrosquamatus | reverse complement strand
AGGTCATCTAGTCCAACCCCCTGCTCAGGCAGGAAACCCTATACCATTTCGGACAAATGGCTGTCCAGTCTCTTCTTAAAAACTTCCAGTGTTGGAGCATTCACCGCTTCTGGAGGCAGGTTGTTCCACTGGTTAATTGTTCTAACTGTCAGGAAGTTTCTCTTTAGTTCTAGGTTGCTTCTCTCCTTGATTAGTTTCCATCCGTTGCTTCTTGTCCTGCCTTCAGGCGCCTTGGAGAATAGCTTGACTCCCTCTTCTTTGTGGCAGCCCCTGAATTAATTAATATGTCTCTGTTCTCATCCATTTTATTATTTTTCATTTATTAATCAAACACAACTCTAGGCAGTGACCATGTGGGGTGTGTGCAATGGGCTGCAGGTCCAGTGTTTTCGAGGCTGTTACAATTTTGAATTGTTGTTAAATAAATGGTCATAAGCCAATGACTACTAGTCCTGGTCCCTCTGAATTCCCCTCCCTCTTTTCTGCTCAATAGGTATCTGCTGGATTCTCTGCTAAGAGCACATTTATGTAGGAGAAAGCTATTTGCTTGGACAGTTGGTGTGGGAGGAGAGCTCTGGAAATACCAAATTACAGAGAGTAATAGGCAGTTTCATTAAAGCAACCACATCAATAGTTAGCTAAAAAAAAAACCAGACAGTGTTTTAATTTTTATTAGCCAGTCAATAGTGGTTGCACAAACATTAGCTGAGTTAAATCTCTAATGTTGCATCCCCACGGGGTTGAGTTTCCTACAATTATTATAACACAGTGTATTTGAACGCAATCTCCTTTGAAAGATCAGTGCCAGAAATGTCTCTGGCATTTGTGTGGACTTTGGGCAAACTTGCTTAAAAGTCTAAATATACACATTCACTGCCGGATGCCTGCAAAGTATGGATGTTGAACTCCCACGGGCCTGGTAGGTACCAAGGCTGTTTTAGAAAGATGTTCTGACAAAAATTATGAAACATATGGCTGTTTTTGTCCTGTCCTGAACATATCCCCAGAGATGTTCTGAGTGAGAAAATTAGTATTCATTTCAGAAAAAAAGAGGATTTGAAAAAAGAATCACTATTTATATGTGCGGTCATCTGTTAGTTTAAATAGGTTTTATAAGGGTTTATTATTTCTTTTAAATAATTCCATCTATAATAGTAATTTAAAGAAAAAGATGGAAGCTCAGCATTGCAAGCAATCCTTTCCCCCATTTTTTAAAGCCTTTAAAGCAATGGTCCTCAAACGTGGAAACACTGAGTTTTGTGGATTTCAACCCCCAGCATTCTGGGAGTTGAAATCTACACGTCATAAGGTTGCCAATTTTGAGAACCACTGCCTCAAAAACATGTTGTTGACCTTACTGTGAAGTGTCTTGTCTTTCTATTTTCTGATAGCTTGAACTTCTTTATTTTACCTGTGGATGATTTGAACTTTGCTATTTTACAGGCTGTTGGCTGTGATAAAATGCTGGATTCTTCCCAAAAAGAAGACAAGTGCCTGCAGTGCGGTGGGAATGGAAGAGCTTGTTTTGAAGTCAAGGGACTCTTTGATGTGCCCAATCTCCCTAAAGGTACCGCAGGGCTGTTTTAGTACCATAGATTAATAT
>NW_015416874.1:0-1603 GCF_001527695.2 Protobothrops mucrosquamatus | reverse complement strand
AAATTATGGAGAGTTATAAGATTTTGTTCAGTTACAAGTAGATTTAATCCCTGGTTATAGCTGTGCCATGTATCTCAAGAACACCAAATTGGAGTAAATCATCCATTTTTTATAAGAGAAACAGCAAATTAGTAAAATTGAGTTTTATTCTTATAATATTCAGTGTGATTGTTGTCTTAAAATATTAAAATAATAGAATAATGTTTCCCTAATAGGGTTCACGCTGTTATGAATTTAGTGCTTATCATCATTGTGAAGTGATATTATCAGGAATTTCAAAAACATGCCTGCTTGTAGACAAAGGATAACTTATATTTAGAAAGAAAAGAGGATTTTTACCCAAGCCAGATTGGACATTGAAAAGCACCAACATTTGAAGAATTCTGTTCTAAACCACACACACAAACACACACATGCATCTGTTTTTCTTTCATTCATTTCTTTAATGTATGATTTTCCCCATTTATCCCTCTTACTTTGAAATATCAGTGTTTTTCACTGATCTCTACTGTCTATTGTAACATTACTACAATTTATTAGTAAGAATAGAATACAGAGAAGGTATAGAGAGGTGGTTAATTTTAGGCACATACATGTCTCATGCAGCTTCACATGCTAATTATAAGGCCAGAATTTATCAGTTTGGGCACATTTTGGATGGCATGCCACAAGCGCAACTGTAGAACAAGTATACCTTACAACAGAACTTGAGAGTGGGAAAAATATAAATCTTGAAATATTAATATTACAGTCCATATAAATAAATGTTGTTGACATATGAATACTACAGACAGTTAAGATTAAAGAAACTCTTCTGAAGAATCAAAGGGGAGACAAGCTGTTAAGTTCTTGGTACGCTCGCGAAAAATGAAGACACATGGTGACTACAAGAACTCTTTATTCTCCTTTTTCAACTCCAAGAAAAACAACAAAAGGCACGCAGGCCTTTTATAGGGCTTGAAACCCGGACAGAGTGAACCAATAGGAATTCTCCAATCTTCGCGCCTTGCGCATGCGCACAAGGCTGGCGCCGCTCTGTCTGGTCCCGGGCAGCTTTTACAATGCCCGGGACCATTTGCAACCTTTCTGGGCCTGCTGAGTTTCCTCAACAGGCCCAGGATACAACACAAGCTGTCCTGTGACAGCACTCTGATTGCTGGTATGCATGTCTGCTATAGAAACTGCAAAGCCAGGTTTGCATCAAAGTGGAGAATCTGCTATGATTACTCTTTAAATTATACACCTCCTTTCAACTTCAGTGATTTTTTTTAAAAATGTGCTTATAGATGGTCTGTTAAAAACACACTAATATAGGCCAATGAAGTGTTTTGATGAAATACATTCCCAAGTAGCTTCAATTAATCAAATGATCTTAATGTGTAAACTTATATGTATGGCACCACGAGAGATTTAAAGATGCTGAAAGACAGATTAAAAGAGAACAAACTTTCTTAAATCATATAATGGTCCCTCTAATGGGCCTAAAATGTGAGGACATAAAGGATGCTTACACAAAATAAATTTGATTCATTTTATAGTGCTACACTGTTCCATACATACATTAAAGTAGTAATGTCCTATCTCATTAAGAAAATGTTCAAAC
>NW_015416873.1:0-1603 GCF_001527695.2 Protobothrops mucrosquamatus | reverse complement strand
TGTTGTGTCCTGAGCCTGCAAGAGGCAGGCTCGGGACGTTGCAAGAGTCCCGGGCATTTGCAGAAGCTGCCCGGGACCAGACTGAGCGGCGCCAGCCTTGTGCACATGCGCAAGGCGGGAAAAGCCCGCCTCATGATTGGTTGAACTTGCCCGGGGATCAGAGGGTATAAATAGAGGCCTGCGTGCCTCTGCTCTGGTTGTTCGTAGAATGGAAGCAAACAATAAAGACTTGTTGGAGATGTTTTGTCTCAAGCGCCATTATTCTCCGGACTTAACACTGGCGACGAGGGTGGGATACAGTCTCTACAGCTAAGAAAAGCTAGAAGACTCACCCAAAGAAGTCCGGAAGAGAAACGGCGTGGAAGTCAGCGTTATCCTGCCAGTACGGAATCGCTGGAGGGTGCGTGCGGCTGAAGAAGAAGAAACCTGATCTTCGATCATGGCAAAAGTTGGGCATTTAGCGGAGTTTGACGTCTCCCACCCCGAGAGGTGGGAATCTTATGTGGCAAGAGTCGAGACATATTTTCGCATAAACCAGATTCGAGAGGAAGGCTTAAAGGCTGCCACATTGTTGTGCGTTTGTGGGCAAGACGCCTTTGAGATCACCGAGAGTTTGATCGCCCCAGACTCACTGGAAACGGTATCATACTCCGACCTCAAGAAAACCTTAAAGGAACACTTTCAGCCCAAGCAATCTGTCATGGCATGGAGGCACACATTTCAACAGAGAGATCAGCGAGTTGGAGAATCAGCAAAAGACTACGTTGCGGCCTTGAGAAGAGCAGCTAAACCGTGCGACTTCAAGGACTTAGAAGAAAGACTGCGCGATCGTTTTGTGTACGGACTAAGAAACACAGAATTGCAGCAGAGACTGTTCACCAGGGAAGATGTTTCCTTCCAAGATGCTCTGCGAGAGGTTTCGGCTGAAGAAGCTGCCAGCGGGGCGGTCAAGAACATGAGGCGTAAGCGAAACGTTCCAGAGACCGCCACTATTCACAAGGAAGACGTGCACGAGGATTCGGACGAAGATCCTGAAGAAGAGGTGGACAAGCTTTACCAAGCAGCTGGGAGAAGGTCCAAGGATCGTCAGGACAAGGGCCCAGCTGAGCTTCGTTGCCTCGGATGCGGTGGACGCCACAAGCGAGTGGAATGTCGGTTCCGTTCCGCCATTTGCCGAGCATGCGGAAAGAAGGGCCACATCGCTGCGGTCTGCCTGGGTCGACAGAAGGTACAACCGAAGGAAGAATTGAATCTGAAAGGTACCAGGGTGCCCAGCCAAAAAAGGGTGGGGTTCTGTGCAACACGCCGGAACATTTTAAGAATAGGCACACACAAACCCCTTAAAAAGAAGCTAACACTTAAAGTGAAATTGCAGGGAATTCCATTATCGATGGAACTTGACACGGGGTCTGCCCTATCCATAATTTCCCTCAACACATTTCAAAAAATCTGCAGCAGCAGTGGCCAGAGAGTTTCGTTAAGGCCCTCTAATGTAATCCTTATGGATTTCCAAAATTCTAAAGTGTGCATTAAGGGGGAGGCCACCCTTAAGGTACAGTACAAGAATTTTGCAGGCTCCCTAGACGTGTTGGTTGTGGGGGGG
>NW_015416872.1:0-1603 GCF_001527695.2 Protobothrops mucrosquamatus | reverse complement strand
CTCTCTCTCTCTCTCGTGGGAATTGTTAGAGGTTTTTTTTTCCCCGCTGAAAGAGAAGGAAGAAGAGCTGAAGTGTTTTTCCTTCTGGTTAGGTGAAATTTGATAGTTAGGAGAATATTTATATTTCTATGGATCTTTTTTCCTAGCTTTTTCTTTGCATCCTGCCTTTAGTATTTTTACCTTAGTATTTTTACTAAAGGCAGCGAACGTATTCAACAGACCTTCCTCTTCCCATTTTCCCCACGATAACATCCCTGAGAGGTAGGTTGGGCTGAAAGGAAGGCACTAGCTCAAAGTCACCCAGCTGGTTTTCATGCCTAAGGCAGGACTAGAACTCACCATCTCCTGGTGATTGGGCCAAAGTCACCCAGCCAGCTTTCCTGCCTAAGGCAGGACTAGAACTCACCGTCTCCTGGTGATTGGCTGTATGAGAATTGGTTGGGTCAATCACATGACCTGGGGACACTACTACCACGGTCGTAAATACATACTGGTTGTCAAGCTCCCAAATTTTGATAACGTGACTGTGAGGATGCTGTAACAATTGCAAGGGCAAGAACCAGTTGTAAATCCTTTTTTTTGTTCAGTGCCGTTGTAAATACAAATGGTTGTAATTGGACAATTGCCTTTAGAACTTGGCAATAGCACTTAGATTTATATACCGCTTCACAGTGCTTTACAGCCCTCTCTAAGGGGTTTACAAAGGTCAGCCTATTGCCCCCAGTAATCTGGGTCATCATTTTGCCAACCTTGAAATGGTGGAAGGCTGAGTCAATCTTATCAATCAATTGGAACAAATTTGGAAGGGACCTTGGAGGTCTTCTAGTCCAACTCAGGCAGGAGACCCTAAAGTTTCAGAACAAATGGCTGTCCAATCTCTCCTTAAACACCTCCAGTGATGAAGCACCCACAACATCTGGAGGCAAGCCCTTCCACTGATTAATTGTTCTCTTTGTCAGGAAATTCCTCCTTAATTCCAGGTTTCCTCACTCCTTGATTAGTTTCCATCCCTTGTTTCTTGTCTTGCCTTCAGTTGTTCAATCCTGGCCTTGATCCCATCAGGATTGAATTCCTGGCAGACTTAACCTGCAATTAGCCTGCATTCTACACCACTCACGCACGGCTTTTTCGTGAGTGTTCTCTCCCTGGAGGTTTTCAAGAAGAGATTGTCCAGAACGGTCTAGTCTCTAAGGTCTCCTGCTTGTGCAGCAGGGGGTTGGACTAGAAGATCTCCAAGGTCCCTTTCCAGCCCTATAGATTCTACGTTCCATCTTCCTTCTCCTGTAGGACGTTTTTACTGCCGGTAGGTGGTGCTAAATAATCGATAAAACCGCTCCACCAGGCCAGTTTTCCTGTGATTGCTGATGTTGTGTTTATTACCGGCACACATCACAGGGCAGCGCGTTAAAGCAAGCTGCCTGGCAAAAGCCGCAGTTGGTTGGATTCAAAAGCCGGAAAAAAAAACAGCAGTGGTGTTAAGAAAATAACGATGGCCTTAGTTATCTCCCGCGCTTATTACGTTGACCACAGTTTGAAGCTTTCTGAACTTTGGTTTCCAGTAGAGACCGTGGTTTGCTTGCAGCCCCCGTCAAGCGGTCTCCCA
>NW_015416871.1:0-1603 GCF_001527695.2 Protobothrops mucrosquamatus | reverse complement strand
ACAGCTCAAATGGAAGTGCCTTATTCCTAACTGAAGTCCTGACCTCACGATTGTTTTAAAGTTGATTTGGAGCCTAATCTAGTGATTTGGAAAAGAACCCAATTCAGTCCAGGCCTTTATAGAAGATGGCATATGCAAATCTGGGACATAGGTTGAGTTGATTGATTGATTGATTGATTGATTGATTGATTGATTGATTGATTGATTCTAGAAAGTTAAATTCAGTTTTCTGTGGTGTCCTTAGTGCTCTCTGACTTGATTTTTTTCTGAGAGCAAACTCTATTCCCTTCTAGTTCTGATGATGTTGCCTAGATGGGTAATGAACCTTTGGCAGGAAAATAGTCAAAGAGCATCAAAGACCCACAGTTCAGTCTTGACTACAAATAATGGCTTCTATTGGTAGTGCTGTTTTCATCCAACTCAACAGAGGGTAATGAGGGAGGGGGACAAAAAAAAGGTGGAACAATCAATTGATTCCAAAATCTTGTGGGCACAAAGAGGCCAGAGACTGATGACAAGCTTGATCCCCCCCCCTCCCTCAGGCTCAGCCTGATCATCTCCTAGTAAGTTGTTGGCTCACTAAAACTTCATTTTTCACACCAATCAAAAACTCTAGAAAGGTCACAATTTCTTAAATCCAAAATTCACAATCAAGAAAAATGTCATAATCAAGTAGTAATAATCACACAAAAAAATCTAGCCTGAAAGACAGCAATCTCAATGTGACCTCAACATGCCAAAGACTCTGTAGGATGGTCATGCCTTAACTGACTTCTAAAAGATTAAAAGAGAAATTCGTCACCTGGCCTTGAGGGAGAGAAGGACCTGTTTCATTGGGCTAGGACACTGAGTAATTTTCAAATTCTTGTCTTCATGCTTCAAGCAGAAAAAGGCAATCTTTGGCGAGCCTTTTCAGCTCATCTATATAGGAAGGACAGAGTGCACATATGGAAGAGCAGGTCCCATTGGTAACAAGGACTGAAGGTACGATGCGTTGAATTGGAACAAGAAGCAAGTTACAGATAGTCCTCAGCTTATGACCACCACTGAGCCCAAAATTTCTGTAGCTAAGCAAAAGAGTTCTTTGCCCCATTTTACGACATTTCTTGCCGCATTTGTTAAGTAAATAACACGGTTGTGAAGTGAATCTGGCTTTCCCATTCACTTTGCTTGTCAGAAGGTCACAAAAGGAAGAATCACATGACCCCAAGACCCTACAACCATCGTAAATATGAACCAGTTGCCAAGTGTCCAAATTTTGATCACATGACCATGGGAATACTGTAATGGTCATAAATATGAAAAATAGTCCTAAGTCATATTTTTCAATGCTGTCGTAACTTTGAACAGTCACTAAATGAATGGTTGTAAGGTAAGGACTTGTAGCAGACAAAGAAGTTCCCACGGTAATGGCTCTGACCAGTGGTGGGATTCAAATATGTGAAGAACCAGTTCTCTGTGTGGATGCCACTTCCGGAAGTCCATTCTGGGCCTGGGCCACAAAAAATTAGCTACCAGTTCTGCCAAACTGGTGTGAACCGGCTGAATCCCACCATTGGCTCTGACCCATTAGCAGTGGTTCCTGAGTCATCGTCAGGAGCAA
>NW_015416870.1:0-1603 GCF_001527695.2 Protobothrops mucrosquamatus | reverse complement strand
GGGCCAATCACCAGGAGACGGTGAGTTCTAGTCCCACCTTAGGCATGAAAGCCAGCTGGGTGACTTTGGGCCAATCGCCAGGAGACGGTGAGTTCTAGTCCCGCCTTTGGCATGAAAGCCAGCTGGGTGACTTTGGGCCAATCACCAGGAGACAGAGAGTTCTAGTCCCACCTTAGGCATGAAAGCTGACTGGGGAATTCTGGAAGCTGAAGTCCATCCATCTTAAAACGACCAAAGTCATTTAACACTGACCTAATATGAGTGCATCACACTCCTATCCATACACACAGTTCCCCCTCCCCAATTAACACTCCCCAGGCTTGGCATGCTGGCATAATTGCCTTTGCTAGGCCTCCAGCTCAGTTAACTCTGATGATTGTGTGAATGCAAAATGCTCTCTCAGCCCGGCCTGCTTCCTGGAGATTTCGTTTCAGAGGTGATTTTTGGAAATCCTTTTGAGTTCTCAAGAAATGGAGGAGAAGAAAATAAAGGAAGGAGGAAAGAAAAAAAAAAGCTGTGACGACATCTTTCATGAAGACATGTTAGGATCAATCCATAAGGTTCCAGGATCAAGTGGATCCAGATGATTAAAATCCCTCCCTGGGGACTTCAAAGTAACTTTCTTGGGATAAGCAACAGTGTTCCCGCAAGACAGAAAGAAGACTCAGGGATGAGACGCAGATGTTCATCTTTTGAGATCGCCAAGGGAGATGCATTTCCGGAAGTCCTCTATTTTTAGGAGAGATTCTTATAACGGAGGTTTGTCTGATAAATCCCAGCTTTTTGGAAAGACTCTGGGAAGCCGGGGCTTCCAACGACAGGTCAAGGGAGCCAAGGGGTCCCATCCGGTGGCAACACAGAAGCTAAGAGCTTCAATATGAGCTGGGAAGTCAAAACTCAACAAGGATAGATTTCTGTCTATGATTCTGATGTTCTACGATTCATAGAATCACAGAAACACAGAATCACAGAATCATAGAAACAGAATCATAAAATCATGAAATCACAGAAACATAGAATCACAGAATCACAGAAACATAGAATCACAGAATCACAGAATCACGGAATAGAAACATAGAATCACAGAATCATAGAAACATGGAATATAGAGTCATGGAATCATAGAAACTGAATCATAGAATAACGGAATCACGGAATCATACAATCACAGAAACATACATAGAATCACGGAATCATAGAATCACAGAAGTATAGAAAAATAGAATCACAGAATCACAGAATCATAGAAACAGAATCATAGAATCAAGGAATAGAAACATAAAATCACAGAATCACAGGAACATAGAATCACAGAATTACAGAAACATAGAATATAGAATCACGGAATCATAGAAATTGAATCGTAGAATAACGGAATCACAGAATCATATAATCACAGAAACAGACATAGAATCACGGAATCATAGAATCACAGAATTATAGAAAAATAGAATCACAGAATCATAGAAAAAGAATCACAGAATCAAAGAACAGAAACATAAAATCACAAAATCACAGAAGCACAGAATCACAAAAACATAGAAACATAGAATCACAGAATCCTCCTTTTTTGTATTTTTTTTAAGCTAGATTCTCACAGTCT
>NW_015416869.1:0-1603 GCF_001527695.2 Protobothrops mucrosquamatus | reverse complement strand
AATTTCTGATGCCGGGGTCAGGGATTTTTCTGCTCCGGAGGTGAAAATATTTTTTGACCCAAATGTAAAAACGGATATCAAAATGGGATTCGGGGTTAAATTTCATGCTTAAAAATGATTCTTTTTGTAGTTTTTAAAAATTGAGCCGTTTTGGTGTTTGGGGAAGGAAATTCCTGATGCCGGGGTCAGGGATTTTTGTCCTCCAGAGGTGAAATTTTTTTTCCACCCAAATGTAAAAACGAACGTCAGAATGAGATTTGGGGTTAAATTTCATGCTTAAACATGGTGCTATTGGTAGTTTTTAAAAATTGTGCCATTTTGGTGTCCGGGGAAGGAAATTTCTGATGCCGGGGTCAGGGATTTTTCTGCTACGGAGGTGAAAATATTTTTTGACCCAAATGTAAAAACGGATATCAAAATGGGATTCGGGGTTAAATTTCATGCTTAAAAATGATTCTTTTTGTAGTTTTTAAAAATTGAGCCCTTTTGGTGTCCGAGGAAGAAAATTTCTGATGCCGGGGTCAAGGATTTTTGTGCTCCGGAGGTGAAAATATTTTTTGACCCTAATGTAAAAACAGACATCAGAATGGGATTCGGGGTTAAATTTCATGCTTAAAAATGGTGCTACTGGTAGTTTTTAAAAATTGTGCCATTTTGGTGTCCGGGGAAGGAAATTTCTGATGCCAGGGTCAGGGATTTTTGTTCTCCAGAGGTGTAATTTTTTTTGACCCAAATATAAAAACGGACGTCAGAATGGGATTCGGGGTTAAATTTCATGCTTAAAAATGGTGCTTTTTGTAGTTTTAAAAATTGAGCCGTTTTGGTGTCCGGGGAATGAAATTCCTGATGCCGGGGTCAGGGATTTTTGTCCTCCAGAGGTGAAATTTTTTTCCCCACCCAAATGTAAAAACGAACGTCAGAATGGGATTTGGGGTTAAATTTCATGCTTAAAAATGGTGCTATTTGTAGTTTTTAAAAATTGAGCCGTTTTGGTGTTCGGGGAAGGAAATTCCTAATGCCGGGGTCAGGGATTTTTCTGTTCCGGAGGGGAAAATATTTTTTGACCCAAATGTAAAAACGGATGTCAGAATGGGATTCCGGGTTAAATTTCATGCTTAAAAATGGTGCTATTGGTAGTTTTTAAAAATTGAGAAGTTTTGGTGTTCGGGGAAGGAAATTGCTGATGCCAGGGACAGGGATTTTTGTGCTCCAGAGGTGAAAATTTTTTTCCCACCCAGATGTAAAAACGAACGTCAGAATGGGATTCGGGGTTAAATTTCATGCTTAAAAATGGTACTTTTAGTAGTTTTTAAAAATTGAGCCATTTAGGTGTCCGAGGAAGGAAATTCCTGATCAGGAATTTTTGTGCTCCGAAAATGAAAATTTTTTTGGGACCGAGGTGAATTTTTTTTTTGACCCAAATGTATAAACGGTTGTCAGAATGGTATTCGGGGTTAAATTTCATGCTTAAAAATGGTGCTTTTTGTACTTTTTAAAAATTGAGCCGTTTTGGTGTCCGGGGAAGGAAATTTCTGATGCCGGGGTCAGGGATTTTTTTGCTCCAGAGGTGAAATTTTTTGTTGACACAAATGTAAAAGCTGAC
>NW_015416868.1:0-1603 GCF_001527695.2 Protobothrops mucrosquamatus | reverse complement strand
TGCTATTTATTTCAAATTCTTTAAGTTCTTAAGGTTGTAATTAATGTTCATTTTGTTCTTAAGGTTGTAATTAATATTTATTTTGTTTGGAGTTGAAAAACTCATTTGATGAAGACTTTTCAAACCTGTTGTTCCAGAGGTTTTTAATAGCTCAAAATACTTAGTCAATTTTAGAAAGGTTTGACAACTTACCGTCCTTGTTATGGAAAGTCAAACTTTCCATAACAAGAATCAAAGGGAGTTAAATGTTCATACTCTTTTTCATGTGAATCATATTTAAGCCTCTTGATGGATAATAATAATAATAATAATAATAATAATAATAATAATAATAATAATAATAATAATAATAATAATAATAAAGAAATTGCAAAGGACTTTGGAGGTCATCTAGTCCAACCCCCTGCTCAGGCAGGAAACCCTATACCATTTCAGACAAATGGCTGTCCAGTCTCTTCTTAAAAACTTCCAGTGTTGGAGCATTCACTGCTTCTGGAGGCAGATTGTTCCACTGGTTAATTGTCCTAACTGTCAGGAAGTTTCTCCTTAGTTCTAGGTTGCTTCTCTCCTTGATTAGTTTCCACCCGCTGCTTCTTGTCCTGCCTTCAGGCACCTTGGAGAATAGCTTGACTCTCTATTCTTTATGACAACCCCTGAGATATTGGAACACTGCTATCACGTCCCTCCTCATCCTTCTCTTCATTAAACTAGACATAACCAATTCAAGCAACTGTTCTTTTATATGTTTTAGCCTCCAGTCCCCTAATCATCTTTGTTGCTCTTCTCTGTACTCTTTCTAGAGTCTCAACATCTTTTTTACATCGTGGTGACCAAAACTGGATGCAGTATTCCAAGTGTGGCCTTACCAAGGCATTGTAAAGTGGTATTAATACCTCGCGTGATCTTCTTTCTATCCCTCTGTTAATGCAGCCTAGCACTGTGTTGGCTTTTTTGGCAGTTGCAGCACATGCTGGCTCATATTTAAGTGATTGTCCACTAGGACTCCGAGATCCCTCTCACAGTTGCTACTATTGAGCAAGGTACCACCTATACTATACCTGTGCATTTGGTTTTTCTTATCTAAATGTAGAACCTTACTTTTTTCATCATTGAATTTCATTTTGTTAGATAGCGCCCAGTGTTTAAGTCTGTCCAGATCCTCCTGTATCTTAAGCCTGTCTTCTGGAGTGTTGGCTATTGCTGCCAGCTTGGTGTCGTCTGCAAATTTGATGAGTTTCCCATCTATCCCCTCATCTATTTCGGTAAAAATGTATACTTTCTGCAGCCCTTCCAGAAGTTCAGAAATGAAGGAAAGAACGTAATAATCCCCACTAATAACAGTTTGGGAGCTAGAAACCACAGGTTGCATATAGGCAACTATCCTTCTCAGCAAAAAAAAAAAAAGGGGGGGGGTAGAAACACTAATGGTAGTTAAAGCTGTTCTGTAAATTGTTAATTCCATCCTTCAGGCAGATTAACACTATATTTGACATTGCACAGTGGCATTTTGCAAGAATCTGGGCTCCAGGGGTAGGACTGTGCTCCAACAGAATTGATGGGAGCCGATCTATGCTTCCTCTTTTCCAAACGTATCATCATAGTC
>NW_015416867.1:0-1603 GCF_001527695.2 Protobothrops mucrosquamatus | reverse complement strand
TGGAAGGGAGGGAGGGAGGGAGGGAAGGAGCATGGAAGGAAGGAAGGAAGGAAGGAAGGAAGGAAGGAGAGAATGCAAGAAATAGGAAGTACCAATGGAAGAAAACAGACTTAAGCAGAGACCCTGTCCATTTGGGCTCTAGTCCCCCCCTTTTGCCTCTTTTGTCCTGCCTGTGAGTGGCCTGCGGAAGCACTCGACCTTTTATTCGAATAAGCATATTTAACATTTGGGCGCTTGTACTGGAACTCCCAGAAAACAGCTGCCAGCCAGGAACAGTTTGTCTAGTCACCCGATGGCTGCTGTTCCCACAGTTGCCTCCAAGCAGCCCTGGTTCCTATGACAGAGCCAGGAAATAATGAAATATACTGGCATTCTATGGCTATCATAAAGTTAATGCAACGTCTGTGCGTTCGATTATTCAACATGTAAATAATCTGTTAAATATACAGCTGCCTGAATGGAGTATATCTTCCCTAGTTTAATGCAATTGAAATGTAGGTTCAATCAAATTCGGTGTGCATCTTGGCCAGGTCTCCGCCTCGGAAAACACCTCCCAGGGTGGCACGCGTTCGTCCATCTTGCATTATTTGCCTTCTCTATTTCCTTCTGCAACTGCGTCCTGCCCCTTTGTGTGTTTTGTCTCCATTCAGTTTGCGAGTCTGGCCTCCAATCTTTTTTCCAGCATGCAGCTTTGCCACTATCTGATCATATTTCCATGGCTTCAGCGGCCTGCTGGAAATGGCTTTTGTTTGAACAGGTACGATATTCCCTTTCGCTGTTTACAATTGAACACTTCCTATCACCCTGAAGTACACCTCTCCGTGGTAGTAAAATTTTATGCAGATCCATCCCAGGCAAATCCGATTCCATGAGCTAAAATGGAATCTGCTTTGTCTGTTTGTTTATCGAATTAATATGGCCGCCCATCTCATGGAAAGCAACTGTAGGAGATGACCAGGTTGAACCCAAGGGAGGGGGTCAAATGCATCATCAGTCTCGAATCCCTTCACGCCCACAAGACATCGAAGTCCAGCCCACCTTGAATCACACTGACTCATATCTACTACCAATTTGCTTGGACCGTTAGTAGTTCAGTTTCTTGTAGAGACCTTAAGTTTGCAATAAATCTTTAAACTCATTTAAACTGCTTGGATTTTTTGATTTCCCTGGGGCTTGACAGCGTGTCTGCGTGGCATACAAGAATCCTGTTGATTTACTACTCAACCAAAAGTTAGGAGTGTCTACAAGAGAGCTCCTTCCTTCCTTCCTTCCTTCCCTCCTCCCTCCCTCCCCTTTCTCTGCCTGTGTTCCTCTCTCCAACACAACAGCAAGACAAAATGGCTGCCGTAGCCATGCGAACAAAGCCCCGCTCCCTTTTTATGTGTGTCAACACATGTCAAAAGGGGTGGGTCTTCAATCATGTTGGCATATCTGCCATCTTGATCTTTCAGAAGACCCCCATATACTTCCTTGCAGGAAAATATTATCATCCGTCAAGGTGGTGGTTACTTTAATCCCATCACAGGATTTTTTCTGTGCAGATGAAATAAAGTAGAGTGTAAGAGAAGGAGACAAAGAGCCTGAAGGTGGAGTCAAGAGAGGA
>NW_015416866.1:0-1603 GCF_001527695.2 Protobothrops mucrosquamatus | reverse complement strand
GAAGACAGGGCTCCATCATTCGTGTTCTGTTTCGCTCCACTGGGGACCCTGGAAAGGGTCGAAAGTTACTCCCTAGAGGCAACAAGCAAGGAGGGGACCCTCATTGATCGTGGGAGGGTGGCAGCCCTTTCGTTTGATCTGAGGAAGCCCTCCAAACCGGCAGGGGGAAGACTGGTTACATTCGTGTAACCAGTCAGAAGCTGCTGACAACAGAAGACAATAAGCACTAATAAGCAACTTTATAGCAACGTGGATGAAACTGGGTGAGACTTTCTCCTCTCTTTAAGACTTTAAGACCTCTTTCTGGAAAAAGCTGCCCAAAGCACCCTCCCTGATGAGGAGGGAAGGGGAATTTCCACCCCATTCCCTCAGGAAAAGAAAAGCGGCAAATTAATTACTTGGGAGAAACAGAGAAAATTACAAGATTAATTTGGAATTAATATACATTTATGGCTTTAAATGTGGGGACTAAAAGTGCCTTTGAGACTTTTTTAAAAAAAAAGAGATTTGAAAAGCTTTATAAGTTGAGATTTAAAAAGCTGGAAAATGCCGCTAATGACATCTAGTGGTGAATTACAGCATTACAATTTGTTATGTCTAAAGAAAACTTGGCTTGAAGCCCAGATTTAGATAAGACTCTTGCTGACCTTGGAAGCTTTCATTTTGGAAGATTGCAGTGGGAAAAGGGAAAAATACAAGAACTTTTGGGCTGCTTATTGATGTGGCAGAGACGGTGAATTATTTTGAAACTGGCTTGCCTGAACTATGAATATAAATATCTAACTTTCAAAGCTGTGTTGTGGAACTATTTCCCTACAGGACAAATACACTTCATTGCTTGAGATGATGGAATATTTTGGATTACAAATCCTTGATTGATGAACAATTTTTATTATAAAGACCACCTACAAAAAATGAAATGGATGTCCCATACTCAACTTGAAATGATAAAAACATCTCTAATACCTGTTCTCAAAGACCTCAGTTTGAAATACTACCAAGAAAATATGGATGAAGATCAGAAATAAATTCTCTTTATGTTGAAATCAATACAAGAGACTATTGCTTTAGCTCTTGATGAGATTAGAAATAACACAAAGGAGATAAAAGAACAATTTTCTAATCTAAATTTACAAATGCAGAATATGACTACAAAGAAGGAACTAAAAACCCAGAAAATAGAAGGACAACTAGAGGAAGCAGATCCAAAGATTGAGGACCTAAAGGAAGAAACCAACCTTCAGATAACTGAAGAACTAGAAGACGGAGCGATAATATCAGAAATGGAAAAGACATCTTACCAATTAAGAATTCAGGACATATTCGAGGAAAAAGAAGAAGAACTGACTGAATGGAAGATAGAGCTCTTAGGAGAACTGTGGGGAATTGGAGAAGGATGGGTTTGTTCTTCCAAAAATACTTTAACCAAATGGTCTTTCTTATTCCAAACAATATAGACAAAAACTTGATGATTCAAATGTATTGACTTGGAAAATTAGTTGGCAAAGGAAGAAAGCTAGAGTAAGACTGAAGAAAATAGAGGTTTTGATCCATTAGATGGGATATTACATTATTAAATAGATGTTTGAATATGGTGGAAAAT
>NW_015416865.1:0-1604 GCF_001527695.2 Protobothrops mucrosquamatus | reverse complement strand
TACCCCATACAAAACCCCCACTAAAACATAATCAAACTACGCCAGGCCGGCCGCACGGAATAGATGAGCCTTCAGGGCTCGGCAAAAAAGGCGCAGGTCCGCAACTGTACGTAGGTCGGGGGGTAGGTCATTCCAGAGGGCAGGAGCTGCCACAGAGAAGGCTCTCCCCCTGGGGGTCGCCAGCCGGCATTGTCTGGCCGACGGCACCCTAAGGAGGCCCTCTCTGTGGGAGCGGACTGGTCGAAGGGAGGTGTTTGGTAAGAGGCGGTCTTGCAAATACCTAGGTCCATTGCCACGGAGCGCTTTAAAGGTTGTTACTAACACCTTGAAGCGCACCCGGAAGGCCACCAGGATAGCAATAGCAATAGCACTTAAGACATATACTGCTTCACAGTGCTTTACAGCCCTCTCCAAGCTGTTTACAGAGTCAGCCTACGGTCCTCAACAATCCGGGTCCTTGTTTTACTGATCTTGGAAGGATGGAAGGCTGAGTGAAACATGAGCCGGTCAGGATTGAACTCCAGGCTGTGGGGCAGTTTGTCTGCAATACTGCATTCTAACCACTGCACTACCATGGCTCCTCTAAGGATCTCTTGTGTTATACCTTGAATGGACAAGCTTTTGAGAGTTGTGGGGAAGCAAGGGCCACAGTGTGAGGAGGGGTCTTTTTTTGTGTGTGTTAAGGCTGCTCTAAGGTTATGCTGCATGACATACTGGCTAGTTTGAAACAACCAGGTGAAGGTGTAATTGGAGGGGTTTTCAGGGATGCAAAAAGGGGTTGTGTAGTGTCCCAGATGACCCATCCCTGGTGTACTGTGTGGAATAAACTTAAGTTTGGAGGGTTGAAATTTACAGAGGGGGCTTAGAAGTTGCTTTTCACTCCGGTCTGATTTCTTCCGCCTATTTGCTCCAGAATGAAAGCAACAAGGCCAACTTCGACAAGATGATCGACGCACTCAAACACAGCAAGAAGGGCAAGCGCATCGGGGTCTTCAGCAAAGACAAGTTCCCTGGGGAATTCATGAGCAGCTGGAACGAGGCTCTCAGCAAGGAAGGCTTTGAGAAGGTAAGAAGAACAGGCACCCAGGTGCCAGAGCACTCCAGCTTGGGCAATGGGGCCTTCACTCAACTTCCTCTAACTCTGCTGCAGGCGGACATCAGTGCCGTGGTGGCCTACACCATGGCGGTGAAAGAGGACGGGGAACTCGGCCTGATGCGAAAAGCGGCTGCCATCACTTCAGAGGTCTTCAACAAGTTCTTGAAGGAGCGAGTCATGGAGATTGTGGACGCTGATGAGGTAAGGGGAGACACCTGGTCACTCATGGCTTCTGGGTGAAATGGAATCTGCGGTCTTCTGGAAAGTGGGAGAGGAGCTTTTTACGTTTTAGGAAGGTCAGTTTTTTTTCCTCCTTGGATCCAAGCATTGTTCTTTAGCTGTTTTCCCCCATAGTGGCCGTTGACTAGCAATAGCACTTAGCACTTAGAAATAAAGACCGCTTCATAATGCTTCACAGTACTCCGAGTAGTTTACAGAGTCAGCCTATTTCCCCCAACAGTCAGGGTCATCGTTTTGTCAACCTCAGAAGGATGGAAGGCTGAGTCAA
>NW_015416864.1:0-1604 GCF_001527695.2 Protobothrops mucrosquamatus | reverse complement strand
CGGATCTCCCCTCCTTCCGCCGTGCCCTCAAGACATGGCTTTTCCATCAAGCGGGATTGGCCTAGGGGGAGATTTTATAGGGATTTTAAAGGGATTTTATAATTTTTCTAAACACAGGTTATTTAATATATATTTTAATTTGGCTTTTAGATATTTATTGTATAGCTCTGTTTTTACTTACCTGTAAGCCGCCCTGAGTACCTCGGGAGAAGGGCGGGGTATAAATTAAAGTAATAAATAAATAAATAAATAAATAAATAATTATCGTATTCACAAGTAGGATTACGTAGGCTGTTAAGAAGATTCAGCTCTTATTGCCAAGATAACTCCCTAACCATTAGTAAATCTAAATAAAAAATCATGGTGTTTGGAAAACATCAACAGAAACATAGATGGCAATTAGACGGTTAACCAAACTGAACAGGTTAACACCTTTGTATATTTAGGTGTAACTTTTTCCAAGGCTGGATCTTGAGCCTGCCATCACCAATGGAGTGGTGAATTTACTGCTTGAACTAAAGAATCATAGTTACCCAGGGTTCCTAGCCCCACTAATTAAAGTATATAAAGCTAAGGTTACCCCTATGCTCTTGTATGGAGCACAGGTTTGGAGTCTATACTCAACCACAGTCCTAGAACAAACATAGTCCCAGCATTTGAGATGTATTTTGGGTGTAGATCTAAGAACATCTGCTGCAGCAGTTAGAGCTGAATTGGAAATTCATACAATTCATGCATTATCCAAAAATAGAGCATATACAGTACCTACTGGCGCAAAGTCAATGAAATGGAGACTGATAGACTCCCCAAGTTATGTCTAGTAGAGCAAATAAAATCACAATCACAAATCTCCTGGATCACCAAACGAACAAATTTTGTAAGAAGCTGTGGCCTTCCTGTTTCTTGCGTAACAGGAGAATGATTTAAAAAAAGAGCTGCCCAAAGAATTAAGGATATAGAAACACAAAATGACATAGCTATCCTTAGCCTTGAAATGGCTGAGCAAATACAAACATACTTTTCAAATATACAGCTGTTTGAAGTTACAACTGCCAAAACATCTAAGGGAGATATTTACATGAGCGAGATTTGAACAGCTCGACACAATGATCAGATATGGGAGATTCCATTCTATACCCTACAATGAACGTCTCTGCGTTTGCGGAGCACCAGAGATAGAAGACCTGGCTCACATCCTATTTGATTGTTGCCTGTATAAGAGGGTGAGAGACAGGTACCTCGGTCTATATACGTACAACAAATGACCCATTGGGATCCCCATATCAAATCATGTGTAGTCAGAATCTGAAAATAACATTTAACACAACACAGTACTTAAGCAAAATGGTCCAGTTGAGATCTGCATATGTGGGACTGATTGGGGTAGATTGCAGGGGTGTCACCAAAATATAATTTTATCATATTTTATCTTGACTAAGAATCAAGATGCTTTATCCTAAATGCCTGAATCCACAAATGGATCTAAAGATGCTCATGTAATTGGCAGTTCCCTGTTTTAGTTTTAGATATCCGTCCATCATAATACTGGTGACTGCAACCCTCATGGGTGGAGACAGCATATGACAAACAAAAGAAATGAAGAG
>NW_015416863.1:0-1604 GCF_001527695.2 Protobothrops mucrosquamatus | reverse complement strand
CAAATAAACCTGGTAGGTGGTTAGCCTACCAATTACGAAAGAAGCAGAAGTCAAGAATTATAGAGAAAGTAGATTACAAAGGCAAAGTGACATATAAACAAAATTTGATTAAAAGTAGTTTTTTGGATTTTTATTCAAAGTTATATGCCTCTGAGAATATACAACTTTCAGAAATAGAGAATTATCTACAGCAGGCACATTTTCCTAGATTATCAAATAATCAAAAGGAGGAGATGAATTGCTTGATCACTTCTGAGGAAATTATTGGGGCAATCAAGCAATTAAAGGTTGGTAAGGCTCCCGGTACAGATGGATTAACAGCAATTTATTATAAGATGTTATCTGATGAAATGATAGAACCATTAAAGGAACTGTTTAATAGTATTTTGTTGGGTGCAGAGGTACCTCCATCTTGGAGAACAGCTTTCATATCGTTGATCCCAAAGGAGGGTCAGGATTTGACCCAGCCCAAGGATTATAGACCTATATCTTTATTGAATATAGACTACAAGATTTTTTCCAAAATATTGGCAAATAGATTAATGCAAGTGTTGAGGCAATTGATTCATAGTGATCAATCTGGATTTATAACTGGAAGATATATGAAGTATAATGTAAGACAAATTGTTAATTTAATTGAATATTTGGATAAGAATAATCAAATCCCTGCGGCTTTTATATTTCTGGATGCTGAAAAAGCATTTGATCAATTAGATTGGCGGTTTTTATTGCAAGTCGTACAGAAAATGAATTTTGGGGAAAATTGTTTGTTTGCTCTTAGGGCTATTTACCAACAACAATCGGCACAGGTCATAGTTAATGGGGGGTTAACAGAGGCATTTAAAATTGAGAAGGGTACAAGGCAGGGATGTCTATTTTTTTTAACAATGGAGATTTTACTAATTAAAATTCGGGAATCACCTATAATAAAGGGAATAAATGTAAATAAGAATGATTATAGGTTAAGAGCTTTTGCTGATGACTTGGTGCTGACACTAACTCAACCGATAGACTCGGTAAAGGACTTGGTGGAAATTATAGTTCAGTATGGGAAAGTTTCTGGTTTTAAGGTAAATAATAATAAGACTAAAATATTACCGAAAAATATGTCTATGAAGGATAAAGACATATTAGTTAAGTTGACAGGTTTCGAAATAGTGAGAAAGGTAAAATACTTGGGAGTTTATATTACAGCTTCTAATGCTAAATTGTATAAAAATAATTATGAGACATGGGTAAAAGTGCAAAAGGACTTAAATGATTGGAAAAAATTACAGTTATCTCTGCTGGGGAGAATCTCAGCAGTGAAAATGAATATTCTACCAAAGTTTCTTTTTTTGTTTCAAATGATACCTATTTTGAAAAAAGATGCTAATTTGGAAGAATGGCAGAAGGGGATTAATACGTTTATATGGGCGGGGAAGAAACCAAGAGTTAAGTTTAAGATTATACAAGATGCACGGGAAAGAGGAGGACTTAAGGCGCCGAATCTAAAATTGTATTATGACGCAGTGGTTTTAACATTGATTAGTGATTGGCTTAATTTAACAAACAAAAATATACTTTGCCTTGAGGGATGGGACCTATTATTTGGTTGGCACGCA
>NW_015416862.1:0-1604 GCF_001527695.2 Protobothrops mucrosquamatus | reverse complement strand
GGTTCTTTATAGCTCCTTATATCAGGGGTGTCAAACTGCTGGCCCATGGGCCGGACGCATCATGCAGAAGCCGCGCCCACCCCATTGCCGGCAATGACAAAACTGCCCCGATACATTGTGCAACGTCACGTGACGTCGCAAGTTTGACATGTCTGCCTTAGAGCATCAGACATTCAATCTCTATTCAAAAAGTGATGCAGCAAGAACATTTTTGAAGTTTAATATTAATTCTCTGTGTAGGCCATGACAAACATGAGTTTCACTCAATGCTTGACTATAAGGACTGCTTCAGTTCTCTTATGTGGTGACTATATCTTCTGTACAATGCACCTGGGACCAAAGCAAACACTCTGGACTTTTTCCTTGTAGAAAGGAAAGATTTGTCAAGTATGAAAAAAATGAAAGTAATGATTGTCTCCAAAATTCCTGTCACATTTCCCCATTCCTATTTCAATGCCTTCACCACTAGACTAAACTAGCTGTCTGTGTTTACAGGATAGTTGTTTGTCACCATGGGAGACAGGTATAGATTGGAATATAACATTTTACTCTTTATTAGCTCAGTATTTGACCTTGATTTGCCTCAAAAGAGCCTTGACATTGCTGAAGCAATGCACTCTTGATAGCAATATTCACAAGATTTTTCTCCACTTTGTATAGTGCATGTTTGGAAGCTCTCTCTCCCATGCTACTTATCTAGCCAATACCATATATGTAATTCATAAGAGAATCCTTACACTCCTTACATTATGGCAGGCATGTCAAACTGCCTGTCCACAGGCCAGATGCGCCACGCCAAAACCGCGCCCACCCCATTGCCGGCAATGGGGGAAAAGTCATGATACGTTGTGCGATGTCACGTGATGTCGCAAGTTTGACATGCCTGCATTATGATGTTCTTCTGCCTTCGTTACTGAAGAGAAAGTTTAATAATAATCCCAGGCATGGGTGACCATATAACTGCTCATTGTGGGAAATAGTATCAGTCTCAGAGATGTTTTTAGGCGACCCATTCTACTTGAGTTAGTGTTCCTTATTAGCAAACACAGTATAGCAAATGAACAAAATGTTTTTCTTTTCTTAGTCAACAATCATCGTAATTTTCAGAAGGGTTGCCCAATTCTGCTCTATCATTATTGCCATTTAATGTTCACTTGTTTTTTTATAAACTTGTTTAATAATTTTATATCTTTTCATGTATTTTTTGTCTACAAGTGCCTGCAAAGCATCAACATGCTATTTTGTTATCCTCTTGTTGATTGTAAACCAAGTAAATTCTATATGGATCTGTGTGGAAGTGCCTGTAAATGGGGGGAGGGGGATGTGTGAATGGAAGACTGCAGCAGAAATGAGAGTGAAGAATCTGTGCAGCTGATCCTGGGGTCCACATTGAGTGGGCACCTTAACGCTCCCACAGAGCGGGCCTCCTCAGGGTGCCGTCGGCCAGGCAGTGTCGGCTGGCGACCCCCAGGGGGAGGGCCTTCTCTGTGGGTGCCCCCACCCTCTGGAACGAACTACCCCCCGAGATCCGGACGATCCCGGATCTCTTAACCTTCCGCCGCGCCCTCAAGACATGGCTTTTTCAACAAGCGGGACTGACCTAG
>NW_015416861.1:0-1604 GCF_001527695.2 Protobothrops mucrosquamatus | reverse complement strand
ATTACTCTAAAAAGAGTTCCCACTGAATGCTTCTCTTAAAAACTTAATATTTATATTATTCAGAAAACCTATTAGTCTCTGCTAATGGCATGCTTTCATCAATGGATTGGATTGATTGACTGATTATGTGCCATCAAGTCAGAGCAATCACACAGATAGATTGTTCTCCAGGGCAATCTACCCCAACCTGGTCCTTTAAGTCTTTCAATGATGCACCCAATAGGAAGAGTTATTTTACCAATTTATTTTTTCCTGACTCTCCCAAAATGCTACTCTGACTTTCCTGAAATAGAAACCTCAACTAGATCTTACAGGGAGAGAGTTCTTTACATTCTGACACCATGGAACTGATATCATCCTTAAAGTATAAACGTTCTCTCAATCCTGATTAGACAGAACGATAACATGCAGATACAATTTGTTGTAAGAAAATACTATTTAAATAAGTAAGTAAGTAAATATATATGCTGCTCAACTTACAAAGATACAAAACTGTTTAATCATTTATAGTAACTTCATTAAATCATATTTTAATTGTTCTTTTTTATGGATTCAATACCTATAACAGTCTAAATCATATACCGTGCCGGTTCCCCAGATGCTTCTCTGTGTGCTAGTTTGGCAAGGGAGAGTCGGATTCAGGGACAATGGGGGGACATGGAGAAACATACAGAGGTTGCTGGAAACTCTGAGCCAGGAATGGCGAGGAAGAGCACAGCAGAGCATTCACAGCAGAAATGAATGGACAAGCAGCCAGTTGAGCTAGGGACAGGAGAAGCACAGCTGCAGCTGGGAAGCCAAAGGCTTCAGGAGGAGGGGGCCCACAGCTGCAGCTGGCCAGTGGAGATGAGGAAGAACTGCCTCCCTTTCCCAATCCAAGAGTGTGTAAGGTTGAGAGGAGGCAGGTGCAACAAAAGGCAACCAGGCTACTTGCAAGACAGCGGCCTTTCCCCTCTTGATGGGCTACACTGGGGAGCGGCTATTTAGCTCAGGGTTTGGAGTAAAACAAATGCTGGGAACAACATGTCGATTTCCTTGCTGTGCATTCTTCAGCCACCCCAATTCTTGCCTTAATTACTGGACTTGGATTCTGAACCTCGAACTTTGGATCACGCCCCTTGAACTCTGGATTTGCCTTTGCCTTGTGAATTTGCCTTTGCCTTGAGGACTTGCCTTTGCCCTGTGGACTGTCATGGGGTTTTCCTTGAATAGCCCATTGAACCCTTGGAGGAGGTTGCTGATGTGGGCGTGAGAAATTTCTGAGGAAGACTATTCAGGGCTTGGATGCCTCAATAAAGACTTCTAACACCCGTGGCATGTGTGTGTGTGAGACACAGGACACACAACTTCAGATATTTTGCTTAGTATTTATCACGAGAATAGCTATATATTTATACTCATGGGCTCATGTTGCAATATTCTATACAATGTATCAATGCTTATTGCTAAGTACTTTCTCAAACAAAAGCTAGCCTACGTGACCAACAGCTAGGTCACGTATGCCTAAGGTGACTTCCTCATTTCCTAAAGGGCACAAAAAAGACCGTATATGGTAGTAAGGAAATGTTCCCCTCCTCCTGAGATGTAACCACTCCCATACCTGA
>NW_015416860.1:0-1604 GCF_001527695.2 Protobothrops mucrosquamatus | reverse complement strand
GAGGAGTTACTGCACATTCAGATTTGCAAAAAATTGTTATTACAGCCACTTTCTATATAAGTTGTTTTAGTCTTAATGTGGAGCTGATTTCTTGGTCTGATTCACCTAGTAGGGCTGACATTTATCCTGATGGTGAACCTTTATTGGGAATTACTTTAGACTGTTCCCACCCCTGGTGAGATTTTTGGGACCCCCATCTTAAGCTCTCCTCAGCAAGCATTTCCTTTTGCAGCAAGACTGATGTTATGGTAGTAACAGCAAAGGGAAGAGTATATTGATTAAGACTGCTGGGAAAGAGTGGACTTCACCTCAGCCCTTTTTGCAGGTGCAAATGAGGATGGCTATTTCCCAACAACTTGGAAGCTGAGAAAATAAAAAGTGCTTCTGGGTGAGCTGATTCAAAAGTGATAGAAAGCTCCACATGGGTTACCCATATTGAAAGAAAAATCTTCATCACGGTCCAGTCCAAGCTGGGAATAAACAAAATGGAGACTGCTTTAGAAAGAAGGCTGTAGTTTATTGAAGAGCAGAGCCAGATAGAAAGGTAACTCTGGGAAAGTTGACCACCTGTTGCTGAGAGTGGTGGGTTTTTATACCTTCTTGAGCTTTTGTTTGGAGTTGTTCCTGTGGCATGAACTTTGACCTGAGTCTGAGTGTACCTGTCTGGTATTCTGATGGCGGTGGGTTAATCCTATTATGTCCCAAAGGTCATATCCTGCTTCCCTGGGGATGTGGCTGATGACTATGTCCTGTGTTGGATTTTTTGGTGTGAGGGATTATTGATTCTAGGGATCTTTGTCTTTCTAATCCCATCAGCTCCGAGCTTCCTGGCTCCAATCTTTCTGACAAGATTATCACATCTGCATTTCTGTTTGGGGAAGAGAGACTTGGGGGGGGTCTGCCTAAGATTTTCCATTATTCCTTTGGGGAAATATAATATTATACCTTTTAAATATTCCCAAAATATTTCTTTCTCTGCAGGGGGGGTGCTGTCCTCCCACACCCATATGTGTTTGGCATCCTCAGGTGCAATGCTGCTTAATTTTGATACTTAAAAATGGCTTTGATCTCTGATGGCTCTGCTCTTTGCGGAAAGAGAATATTAAAAATGCCTCAACATAGAATTTGCCAAGTTTGCTGAAACAACCTATTTAAAGCATGCTGTATTACTTTATGTTTGGCATTATCACCAGTTACTGAGTTAGGAAAGATGAGAGGACATTTAGTTCTTCAGCAAAGCCCAGTGTTTTTGGAATAGATTAAAAGCCCAGTAGCTTTCTGTTAAGAGAAAATAAATGGTGTTGCTGCTACATTGCATCTCAGCAGTTTTTAAAAAATAAATTGGGAATGAAACAAATGTCTTTCTTGTCCTTGGTGGACCATTAGATCACTCTTATGGATTGGATGGTGGTGAGATGGCTAATACCATAATTTTGAATCAGGAATTAAATCATTTTATTTTCTTCATTTTGTCGAGTCATCTCATCCCAGTACAGGTAGTGCTGGACTTACGATCACAATCGAGCCGAAAATTCATGTTGCTAAGTGAAACATTTGTTAAGTGAATTTTGCCCCATTTTATGACCTTTCTTGTCCCAGTTGTT
>NW_015416859.1:0-1604 GCF_001527695.2 Protobothrops mucrosquamatus | reverse complement strand
GGTCGCCAGCCGGCACTGCCTGGCTGACGGCACCCTGAGGAGACCCACCCTGTGGGAGCGTACTGGTCGATGGGAGGTGATCTGCGGCAGAAGGCGGTCTCGAAGGTATCCAGGTCCGATGCCATGGAGCGCTTTAAAGATGATAGTCAACACCTTGAAGCGCACCCGGAAGGCCACAGGCAGCCAATGCAGCTCGCGCTTTCAGGCCGTCTTCCCTGATTTGATTCACTCTAAAGTAGTTCTCCACCCTTGCTACGTACAAATTCCATCTCTCTGGGTGGGAGACATCAAAGTCCGTCAAGCGTCCAGTTTTCGACATCGTAAACCTTTACGACCTTTGCTAATTGCCTCTCTGCAAGCTAGTATTTGGGGAAAGGGTCCTTTTGCCGAGCTCACCTCCAGTGATGCTGTACTGGCAGGCTGAGTCGCGAATGCAGCACACCGTCTTCCCAGTCTTCAGGACCTTCTTGGTGAGTACTATTTGTTTCTTTTGCTTGCAGGGATCCCACCTTCGTTGCCAGATTTATGTATTCGGTTCTTAGGCAATTGACGAAGACACATGATGAACAAGTAATCTCTTTATTCTTCTCCTTACAACCAAGCAAGCAGCAAAAGGCACGAAGGCCTTTTATAGAGTCCTGAACCCGGACAGTGTCAGCCAATAGGAAGCTGGCTGTTTTCGCACCTTGCGCATGTGCACAAGGCTGGCAACAGCCAGTCTGGTCCCGGGCAGCTTTTGGTCTGCCCGGGACCATTTGCAACATTTCTGAGTCTGCTGAATGCTTCAGCAGGCTCAGGACACAACAAAGGACTTTCCCAATTTCATACTCCTTAGCTATATAGTTTTTAAAATTGGTATTTTCATTTTTTTTCCTTGGAATTATTATGCAATGCATACTGGATAATGTCCCTGTTGTCAGCTGTTGTGCCAAGAACATATTTCGTAAAGATAAAAGAATAATGTATTAAAGAAAGTTTGCTTTCTGACTTTCTCAGATACTCAAAAATGCACCAAGTGTCCAGATGATAAATATCCAAATGAGGAAAAAGTCCAATGTATCCCCAAAGTTATAACCTTCCTGTCTTATGAAGAACATCTGGGCATCGTCCTGGTCTCGTTTGCACTACTCTTGTTCCTAACCACAGGCCTTGTTTTAATCCTCTTCATTAAATACCAAGAAACTCCCATTGTCAAAGCCAACAACCGGGAACTCTCCTACATCCTCCTGGTCTCCCTCCTGCTTTGCTTCTTGTCTCCTTTTCTCTTCATTGGTCAACCAAGGAAAGTCACCTGCCTTCTCCGACAAACAGTCTTCAGCATCATATTCTCAGTTGCCCTTTCTTCTCTCTTGGCCAAAACCATCATGGTGGTGCTGGCTTTCCTGGCCACAAAACCAGGAAACCAGGTGAAGAGATGGTTGGGGAAGAGTTTGGCTAACTCCATCATCCTTTCTTGTTCTGCTGTCCAAATTATCATCTGCTCCATCTGGCTAGGAGTTTCTCCCCCATTCCCTGACTCTGACCTCCACTCCCAGCCTGGAGTGATCATCCTACAATGTAACGAAGGGGCTGTTGTCATGTTCTATGTCTCCCTCAGCTACATG
>NW_015416858.1:0-1604 GCF_001527695.2 Protobothrops mucrosquamatus | reverse complement strand
TTTTAATTGGTTTTAACAAAATTTTAATAGAGCGGCCAATTCAAATATTTATTTTTAATTATTTTAGATTTGTATTTGGTATTTATGTGGGATTGTTTTAAACTGGCTGTAAGCCGCCCTGAGTCCTCCGGGAGAAGGGCGGGGTATAAATGAAATAAATAAATAAATAAATAAATAAATAAATAAATAAATAAATAAAGCTTTATAAAACTAGCAGCTCCCTCCCTCCATCTCCCTCTCTGTCTGGGTGGGTGGGCACATGTGTGTATGATTAATATGCTTGAGGAAATGGATTGGATTTACATTTTGGAATAACAATAACCACTTAAACACCACCGGGATTGACAAAATCATTAGCAGTCAATTGCAACTTTACTCGGAAAACTTACCTCCTGTCACCATATTTCTAACACCATCAGTTTTTCACCTGTTTATCCCATATCCTTGAGAAGGACTTGATAGGTGGATAAAAATGCCAAATCCAACCTAAACGTGTGGCTGACTATATGACAAACCAAAATAATATCCTCTTCCATTTCTATGATTTTTAAAGGGAAATTTCCACATTTCAAGATTCTAAAGTTTACAATCTTTGCTGTTATCCTAAGAATCCTGAGTCTTTCTTTCTGGCATCAAAATAAAGGGGCATCTTTGGCCACCGAAATTCTACACAACACATTAAATTCAAGTCATGGCCATGTTTAAACCATGGGATGTTTAAACCAAACCAGTTTTTAACCTAAATTAAGTCACACTTTGAACAGATCCAGAGCTGAGCGGAAAGATGCCTTATCCGAGACACTTTTCAGCTCAGATAGTTGAACGGAGGAGGAGGAGGAGGAGGAGGAAGATGGCTAGAAAGGGACAGTTCTCCCACAGATTTTCACCCCCATCAACAGACCAACCATGGGGTGTTTCCTGGGTTATCATCTTTTCAGAAATGTTTTTCTACTTCCTTCTCAGCCAGCTGGAGGGACATACGCCTTTTAGAATGCCATCACAGGGTGCTCTGTCAGAGGGCCAGCCATGTGACAGGTGCCGAGCGATGATGCTAGGAGGGCTTACTGAGTAACAAAGGTCAGGACAGGCTTGGATTTCCCAGGCTACTGCTTTTGTTCAGAGTCACTCATTCAGTGGAATACATTAAGGATGGAACAAAAGCAAGAGGTCCCCAGAGGGATGGCAGCTAACTTCTACAACCACCTCCCACGTGTTCCTTCTGCTGGGGAGGTGCATTACTCCCAGGCACTGCTTCCCTGTTTTTATTGGAATGAAAACACATGAGCAAAGAGTGTTTACAAAGAAGCATCCACTCCCACACTCCCACCCTTCGTATTGTCCCTATATCCATTAGGTGAGTCCCCTCCACTAGCAGTCTTGGCCGAAGAGGAGAAGCCCAGGCTGTGAAACAGCCATCTGTCACTGTCTATAGAGCCAAGCCCAGGAAGGAGAGTGCCTGTGGACTGTGCTAATGGAGCATCCCAGGGAGTTTCCAGAACAAGATTTGCAGGAGAACAAAGAATCTAGTATATAGATCTTAGTTGCTCATCTGACCAACTAGCCTCTTTCTTTCAAGGTGAATAGACCCTATTTAAAGGTACTTT
>NW_015416857.1:0-1604 GCF_001527695.2 Protobothrops mucrosquamatus | reverse complement strand
TGGGGTATCATTAAAAGCTCGTGATACCTCTCAGTCCCACTCAGTAGACCAAACCAATAGGAAGGCTAAAATTATGTCTTAAGATGGCTTTTAATAACAGAACCTTGCAACACTGATTATGCTGTATCTCTCTAGAATACCAAATTATACCTTTTCATTCCATGTGGTGAAGTAAGTTTGTTGAAATCCTATCCTCATGCCTGGAGGCTATGCAGGCCTGGATGTGGAGGAGCTGATTCAGACTTCAATCCTACCAAGACCTAGTGTCTATGGATATTAGGGCCCTGTGGACCTGGATATTTTCAATCTATGCTTTTGGGTGGGATAGCAGTTTCCCATTCAACAGTGGTGTGCAATTTGGAGGTTCTTTCAGAACTGGCCAATGGGGATTTTGTACAGTTCCATCTAGTGCACCAATTGTGTTCCTTCTTGGATCAGGAAAACTTTCTGATAGTTATTCATGCACCTCACAGCTTGTATTCTACCTGCTGGCAGGTTTAGCATAGTCTGAGTTGCTTTGATTAAACAGTGTCATTTTTATTGGGGCGAGGTAACCTGTCCCCTGGAATGTGGTATCTCTTAAAATGGTTCCTGCTCTTTGAGGATTTGATAAGGTTGTTTTCCAGGCTTCAGTTAAGATGGATAGAGTCCCTTGTTGGATGTATTTTTGTCTTTGTTTTTTGTATTAACTGAACAAATTCCTTCTTGTTTAATATTATATTGTGTTTTTATTTCTCATTATATTATGAGTTGTCCAGACTCAGAATTCTACAAGAATTCTCGAGATTCCTTAAGGAGAGAATTCAGAACTCAATGGTAAAAAATAGCAGCCCTTGATAGCTTTAGTAAAAAAGATAAATAATATGAAAGACTCTGAAGAGACTTTGCTAGCTGGGTAGTATTGGGTTAAATCAAACAGTGTCTGATCTAGTATATCTAGAATAAGGCATTATATCTTTTATTGATGTATTTTCTTTCACTATTTGAAGATTGTAGTATATCTTGTGAACATCTGTGAACAAAGTCTGCAGCTGTTGAAACATGGGCAAAAAAATACCTGTTTAACAAAAGTCAGTAAGTGTTCAAACCACCCTGCCAAGTGTTTCTAATTTTTTTTAAGTATCTACTTGCACTTTGGCATGACCACCTCTTTCATTCCCTGAAGAAAAAAAGTGATATCCTCACTTTCCCTTTTGATACCTGTCACTGTCACTTGTCATTTATTTTGTAAAAGTTTTGTTATTTTTTAAAAAAATTACAGTCTTTATTGCTTAGTAAATAACATGTTGTCTGTGTTCAAATATTTAACATTAACTTCTTCAATATAAATATGTTCAATATTACACAATCAGTATTTTTTCCCTGATCCTCCTTTCTTCTCCATATTTTTTCCCCTCATTACACTATTACAATTTTTGGTACTGTTAATGTATACAGAGTTAAATATAAGCACCTTCATCATATTTTACTAATATCATACAAATAACAATAATATCAATTCATAAGTCAATAATGTCAATTCATTAATCAATATCCTGTTTTTCATGCTCTTGTTAAGGTTTGATATCCCATCAGTATTTGAATTATCTTTATCAGTTATTATT
>NW_015416856.1:0-1604 GCF_001527695.2 Protobothrops mucrosquamatus | reverse complement strand
ACCGGAGCCACCGAAGAGAACCGCCGGGGCCGGACGGGCCTTCAAAGGGGCCGGGGAGGCCGAGGAGGCCGCCAAAGGGGCCGCCGCGGCCGGAAAAGACCGGGAAGGCCAACCAGACACCTACCCGGTCAGCGTGGAGTCCTAGCGTCCCCGCGCCTCCTCTCGCCTCCTCGCGCACCAAGTCCCGATCCCGGGAGAGTCACCCGGGGAAGGGTCTCCGGACCTCCGGGGACCTCTAAATCTCCCCTCTGCTGTCTGTTCGAGCTCTGCTGCTACGGAGCTACCCGGAACCACCCGCCATCTTCAAGCATGCGCGTCATGCCTGAATGTCCTGCTATGTCTTGCCAAACTTTCATTTGGCGTTCACTCAGTCCTCCCAGCACTGAAGGAGATGCCAGAAAACCAATCAACATGCCCATCAGAAGTGCCACTCCCAAAGTAGGGCAATGAATTTTATCCGATTGTATTCAACTCCTTATGGCTTATGTCAAAGACAGTAATAAAGATTTGATTACTCCAGTGATTTGGGGAAGGGGCCACAAGAGCAAAATGGACTGGCAAGTGGGGACATATTTTATGTCTAGTTTTTTTTTCATTTTCTGAGTTAAGGAAAGATGACTACTATGAACCACTGGATTGTATATTTTTAAATGCTCATGCAAATCAGATTGCCACTTTTGCAACCCAGCCCTATCCCATCATTCTTACTTTTACTATATCACTTGTTGAAAAGGAAAGGCAAAACCGTAAGTAAAGAATATAATGCATTCCTGTCATTTGGAGGACACTTTGTCCAACTCCTAACTATGGTAGGACTGCACCCGTTGTAACAACACAGGCCAAAAATCTCTAAACTGTCTAAACCCGAAACCTTAAGCATCCCTGATAACGAGACAAATAATCATCATAGCTCTAAATGCAAGAGGCCTTTTAACACTGTATTTTAAACTCCCATTTCTCAGGAAAGAAAGAAAAAGGAAAAGAAAGGAAAAGAAAAAGGGAAAGGGAAGGAAAGGAAAGGAAGAGAAAGGGTAGGAAGGAAGGAAGGAATAAATGTCCGTCAAATATACAGGAAATGTAATTTCTTGCTATTATTTAACGGTCGTCTGGATATATTATGTTAGATGATTAACATCCTTTAACTTAATTTTTTTAGGAATAAATATCCTTCCTAACAGGTAAGGCTAAACTGCAGCACTCAGAATGCAATTCACAGAAGCAGGCTAGTTCCTTCCTTTCCCGGGCGCGCATCATGGTTAGGATCGATCTAAACTAGCGCGCCGCTCTCCGACTACCGTCACGCGCGCAGCCAAGACTTCGGACAGGCGCCCGTATATTTCCGAGCGCAGAAGGCAGATTCCCTGCGTCAAAAGATAAGTCGCTCTTCTCATTGGCTGTTCCGACCGAGACGCGTCGCACCCAAACCCTGCGGGGCGTGACCAATAGCCAAGCCCGATGCGAAGATCTCGAGAGAGTTGGTCTGAAGCTGGCACCGCCATGTTGAAAGAGGGAGAGGCCACAGCCAGTTTATGTCGTTCTTCGGATTTTTTTTGTTTTTGAATAGGAACGCGAAGACCTCAAGGAAGCATTTGGATCGACGCGTG
>NW_015416855.1:0-1604 GCF_001527695.2 Protobothrops mucrosquamatus | reverse complement strand
ACTTATATACCACTCCGTAGTGCTTTATAGCACTCTCTCAGCGGTTTACAAATGTCAGCATATTGGCACCAACAATCTACATCTCATTTTACTGACCTCAGAAGGATGGAAAGCTGAGTCAACCTTGAGCTAGTCAGGATCAAATTCATGGCTATGGGCAGAGTTAGGCTGCAATACTGCATTCTAACCACTGAGCCACAAGAAGCATTAGAACTGCACTTCCAGATTTCCCAGCCATCCTGGGAGCTACTTTTCTAACAGATTTGGAGGATGTGAAGTTGTAAAATGTTAAATAAATATTCAGTATATGGAAACAAGCCCCTTAACTATTATAAATGATGCTGCCAGAACGACTGCAAATAAGGCCCTGAAAGAAGAGGTGGAAAGAAAGAAATTGGGTTTGAAATGGACTTGAAAAGGTCTTCTAGACTGAATCTGAAAATCACAGATAATGCTTTTGTGTTGCAGTAATTACATAGCATGGTAGAATAAAATGAAAATAGAATTGCAGAGTAATATCAGATAGAGTCATAAGGACTGGAGATCAAGTAGCCAATTCCCCTGCCTAACACTGGAAACCATTATAACGGCAGCCCTGACAGAAGGCTATACAACCCCTATTTAAATGCTTACAGAGGAAAATCCATTACTAAATAGCTATATTAGGTAGGTAAGATGTTGCAAAATGTTCTACTTCTAAAGAAACTCTAATAATTCTGCCCCTTCTCTACTTCAGGGGTCCCCAATCCCCGGTCCATGGACCAGTATCGGACTGTGGCATGCTAGCAACCGGTCAACATAAACAAGCAAAGCCCCATCTGCAGGGTGCAGGCAGCACACAAAACAACACACCCTCTGGTCCACAGAAAAACCTCTCTCCACGGACCGGTCCCTGGTGCCCAAAAGGTTGGGGACCTCTGCTCTACTTGACAATCTTTGAATATTTGAAGACAACTGTCATGTCTTTCTGTAGTCTTCTCTTCTCTGGGCTAAATGTATCTAATACCTCCAACTGTTTCTCCTAAGTTTTGTTTTCCCACAGGCCTCTCACCATCGTAGTTTCTCATCTCTAGACCTTACCCTGACTTATGAGTTCTATAAATACTATCTTTGTATTTATATTCCCTCTTTAAAATGTATCTCTTTCAGTGTTCTTGTCTCAGAGAACAAAGGAAATCACATATATACTGAGCTTTTAACATAAAAGGAGATGGGGAGGAGAAAATTAGTTTGCTTCCTTTACTTCACAGTGGGAACCTCCAATTTTCTCAGAAAATGGTAAGATCTCCCCGATCTTGTCTAGAAAACTGCTATTAGATATTAGAAATGAAATTTAAAAAAATTACAGGATTTTCATTTCATAATAGTAATTTGGAGAAGCAGAAATTATTCCTTACTCAAAGACTCTGATTTAAGTACATTCAATCTTTTTTATGTCATGACCACTGCTTCCTTTTTCTCTAATTTTATATGAAGACCAAAATTAATGAAAACTTCATTTAATATCTCTCTCTCTCTCTCTCTCTCTCTCTCTCTCTCTCTCTCTCTCTCTCTCTCTCTCTGTGTGTGTGTGTGTGTGTGTGTGTGTGTGTGTGTGTAAAAAT
>NW_015416854.1:0-1604 GCF_001527695.2 Protobothrops mucrosquamatus | reverse complement strand
TGTCCGCAAAGGCCGAGCCCAGCCCCTGCAGGCTGCGGGCCACGAAGAGGGTCGCATAGTTCTCGGCGAAGGCGAAGATGAGGGTGGAGAGGAACATGACCACCAAGCCGATCAGGAGTGGCAGGACGTAGCCCACCCGGTCGATGAAGGTGCCGGTCAGTGGGTTGACCAGCAGCTGCAGGATGGCCTTGGAGGCAAACAGCACCCCGATCTTGATGTCCTGGTTGTCGGCTATCAGGGGCGGTGGGACCATCCCGGTGGTCTTGGTGGCGTTGCCCGGCCAGCCCCCGGCCGCCCCGCTGCTGTTGGCCTCCAGGGTCTGTTCCACCGACGGCGCGTTCCCGCCACCGCCGCCGCTAGCGGCGCGCATGGTGGCCAGGTAGTGGGGGATGATGGGCACGATGACCATGTAGAGCATGTTGTCCAGCAGCAGGGCCACGCAGACGATGGCCAGCAGGAGGCGCCGCTGGCGGTGAGCCTCCTGCAGGGCGCTGCCCAGAGCCTTGGCCCGCAGCCCCACCGCCTCGGACAGCTTCTCCACCGCCCGGCGGGGACCCACCGAGTCGCCGGCCGCCTCCTGCATCCTTCCTCCTGTCACTGCCGGCTCAGGGATGCTAGAGGGGCATGGAGGCGGGCGAGCGAGGCTGGAGGGCGGGCGTGGGGGGGGTCTGGCAGCCTTCCTCCTCCTCCTCCTCCTCCTCCTCCTCCTCCTCCTCCTCTTCCTCCGCGCGCTCTCTCAGCTTCCCCGGCTCCGCGTCCTCCTCCTTCTCCTCCTCCTCCTCCTTCAGTCCCTCTTCCTGGCACTCCCGAAGCGAGCTTCTTGGTCCCGCTTGCCCGGCCGTCCAGCCCGGGCTGCCCGCACCTCTCCACGCCTTCCACGGAACTGAGGAGAAGGCGCGCGCTCTTGTCTTGCTAAGCCTGGACTCGTTGCGCCTCTTTTCCCCCGCCGCTGCGCTTTGCGCGCGCCCCCATTGCGCTCCTGTCGGGCCGGGGAAGGGGACGCCTTCCTTCCTTCCTTCCTTCCTTCCTTCCTTGCTTGCTTCCTTCCTTTTTTCCTTGCTTGCTTGCTTCCTTTTTTCCTTGCTTGCTTGCTTGCTTCTTTTTCCCCCCGGCTCTGGATGGGGTCTCTGGGTCGCCGCGGGGCCTCCCTTCTCCCTCTGGCCCCGGCTCGGCTCAGGCGCGCGGGGCGGGATCGCTTCTGGATCGCCTGCTCGGCCGCCACCAGCTTCGCGCTCTCCCCGGGGCTCTGCGCGCTAGCCGGCCGGCGAGGTTGGCGAGGGCAGGCGCGGGGGGCTGCCCGTCAATCGGCCCGACGGGGCGAGGTTGGCAGCCAGCTGCCCTTGCCTTCTCGGGCCGGTTCGGAGGAAGGCGGCCGGTCGGGATCCTGCGGTCCGGCTGGCTCAGACGACGGAGCGCCCCGAGGAGGCGCAACCTGCGCGGCTGGGGAAAAAACTGCCTCTCGCTGCCATCGGCGCCGCGGGAAAGTTGAGGGCGCTTCTTCTTTTCCCCTCCGCCCCCTCCCTCCCTCCCTTCCTCCCTCCCCCCCCACGCGGGCTGGCTTCCCTCCTCCTTCCCCCCCCACCGCTCCGATGACGCAGAATGAA
>NW_015416853.1:0-1604 GCF_001527695.2 Protobothrops mucrosquamatus | reverse complement strand
CTGTGCCATACAAAACCTAACAGACAAACATCGTGCCAGGATTTTGCATGTTTCTTAAGCAAGCATCAGTCTTCTTTCTCCAGTATTTTAGCCTGAGACAATATTGGCCAATTTCTTCTCTCAGCCAAAATATCTACACTGACCCAAGTTGAGAAGGCTCTGCTGCCCCACAGAGGCAAAGATTTTAAACATTCCTTTTCCCACAGCTGGCAGGAGAAAATGATCTTACCTTGAGCTTTCTTTCTTTCTTTCTTTTTTTAACTGCCTGTTGCAAGAGGTAGCCAGAAGGTTCCCCTCTCTGAATATTCACCCACTCATTGGACCATAAAACAAACTCAATTGCATTTTATACCCTCTTTAAATGCAAGCAAAGATAGGTGGGGAGTCCCTTACTTTTAAGAGTGACAGATGAGTCATTTTTGGCTTTCCTCACAAATGAGCAGGATGTTTAGCAACACAGTATTATTGCCATTATCACCAGCTAGCCAGGAGGAGTATTTAGGTTTGTTTGTTTATTTATTTTTCTTCTAAAACTCACCGGCCTCTTGGTGGGACATACTAACTAGGGAATTTCCAAGACTCTGCTGAGTTTTTTCTTTCTCCAAATCAGATCTTGTAGACAGGAGTGATGATGTAAATATGAAAAAATAATGTTTAACATAAATAATATAAAGAAGAAAATAAATCTCTGAATGTAATTGCAGTACTGTAATTGTATTGCAGTGACATTTTTAATTCAGTTTAAAGCATTTTTAAAAAAAATTCTGCTTACTTTTTCTCCTTCTCACTTTTTGGAGTATGGGCCTTGTGCTAAAAGACTGAGCACCTTGCACTGTCCCCAAAATTGCTGCCCCTCAAACCATGGTATGTCTAGTTATCCTATGGAGATGTCTGACTAGACAATTTGTGACTTTCTAGAAGTTATTGGATTCTGCTTCCAATTATCCTGGACCAACCAACAGTCAGGAGCTGTTGGGCCGAATAATATTTAGAGGGGGCAATGATATCCCATCTCTGGTTTAACTCTAATGTAACAATCTCTGCTTAAACTATTAGTCAAGCTATTCTCCAAAGCGCCTGAAGGCAGGACAAGAAGCAACAGGTGGAAACTAATCAAGGAGAGAAGCAATCTAGAACTAAGGAGAAACTTCCTGACGGTTAGAACAATTAACCAGTGGAACAACCTGCCTCCAGAAGCGGTGAATGCTCCAACACTGGAAGTTTTTAAGAAGAGACTGGACAGCCATTTGTCCGAAATGGTATAGGGTTTCCTGCCTGAGCAGGGGGTTGGACTAGATGACCTTCAAGGTTCCTTCCAACTTTACTATTATTATTATTATTATAACCCTTTCACTTATTACTGAATGTTGGAAGTTTTCAATTGTATATATACTTCATATATATTACTAGCTGTACCCGGCCACGCGTTGCTGTGGCTCAGTCTGGTTAAATGGAAAAGAAAGAAAAGAGAAAGCGCACGTTTCTAATATGTTTAATTTCACAATGCTTGTGGGTATACAATATTTTTTGTTGTTCCATTGTCTGTGCATCAATTCCAACGCAATGTCACACGAAATAATTAAATCAAAATGAAAATAAATCAA
>NW_015416852.1:0-1604 GCF_001527695.2 Protobothrops mucrosquamatus | reverse complement strand
TCTCTCTCTCTCTCTCTCTCTCTCTCTCTCTCTCTCTCTCTCTCTCTCTCTCTCTCTCTCTCTCTCTCTCTCTCTCTCTCTCTCTCTCTTCCTTCCACCTATATATTTTTCTTACAACTTTAAACACTGCCCCATAGTTTTGAAAGAAACAATAGAAAATTGCTCTAAGTAATTGCACCAGCCACATGTTCCGACACACTTGGGAGCAAATCTGCATGCAATTTTTTTTTGAAAAACAGGAAAAACATATATAAATGTTTACTGTGAGTGTAACATCTTGCCTAGTGCCCCTCATATTAGCCCAAATAGATTAATGAGATACAATTCTGCAGATGCAATTGTATAACATCTTATACCCTTCAAGTGCCAGGGTTCATCAGATTTATCATGTTTTTTTCCCCAATGTCTGTTCAAATAACCTCCCAACCTGCTTGCTTTCCAATAAATCTTCAATGAAACATCTAACAAGGGTTCTGTGAAACTGGGCTGAAGGAGAACTTTATCTGTAAGTGAGCCACTCATTCCAGCAATTCTTCCCCTAGGTTTTTGGCAAATGTGATTGCAGCTCTCACTTTCTTTCTTCCCTTTTCCTTTGATACTAGCAATAGCAATAGCACTTAGACTTATATATCACTTCACAGTGTGTTACAGCCCTCTCCAAGTGCTTTACAGAGTCAGCCTATTACCCCCAATAATCCGGCTCCTCATTTTACCGACCTCGGAAGGATGGAAGGCTGAGTCAACCTTGAGCCTGTCAGGATTGAACTGCTGGCAGTGGGCAGAATTAGTCTGCAATGCTGCACTCTAACCACTGAGCCGCCACGGCTCAATATCTGGATTAGTTATCTTTTCACTTTTTTGTTGTTCTTTTATATTGTTTTCTTGTTTTAGATTTTTTTTAACATTTTGTAAACAGCCCAGAGTCATCAGATGGATTATAAAATGAATGAATAAATGAATGAATAACCAGAATATCATAAGACCTAGCAATTCTGTCTTCTTTTCCTTCACATTCTAGTATCTAATAATGTCATAGCTTTTTAGCAAGTGGAAGATACTAATAGGAACTTCAGTCTCGCAGAGATGGTTATGAACTGAGCACAAAGAAGGACTTAATTTGCACATGATCCAATGCACAGATCGTGTGCACTCAGGCAATCCCGGAATGCTAAAGCTTGTAATATGGCCATTCCAGGCAGTGCCTTTCACATGATCAACCTAAGAAGTGTCAGGGAAAAGTAAAGAAGGCTGCAGTGATGCAATTCAAAAGATTTTAAAAGATGTAGGAGTTCCTTTAATCCCACCATACATATAGAAAGTATGGCAACTACCATACTTCAGCACCTGTATGAATTTGTTTTTTTAATGCAGAGATCTCCAATCTTGGCAACCTTAAGACTTGGGGACTTCAACTCCCAGAATTCCTCAGCCAGCATGTTTGGCTGAGGAATTCTGGGAGTTGAAGTCCACAAGTCTTAAAGTTGCCAAGATTGGAGACCCCTGATTTAATGACATGAGGATCAAGTGCTATCTGAATTTTGGCTGGTGCTTCCAGACGCAGTGTTTCTCAACCTTGACAATTTTAAGGCATGTGGACTTCAACT
>NW_015416851.1:0-1604 GCF_001527695.2 Protobothrops mucrosquamatus | reverse complement strand
GAGTCAAGCTATTCTCCAAGGCGCCTGAAGGCAGGACGAGAAGCAATGGGTGGAAACTGATCAAGGAGAGAAGCAACTTAGAACTAAGGAGAAACTTCCTGACAGTTAGAACAATTAACCAGTGGAACAACCTGCCTCCAGAAGCGGTGAATGCTCCAACACTGGAAGTTTTTAAGAAGAGACTGGACAGCCATTTGTCCGAAATGGTATAGGGTTTCCTGCCTGAGCAGGGGGTTGAACTAGATGACCTCCAAGGTCCCTTCCAACTTTTTATTATTATTATTATTATTATTATTATTATTATTATTATTATTATTATTATTATTATTATTATTATTATTATTATTATTATTATTATTATTATTATTATTATTACTATTACTATTACTATTACTATTATTATTATTATTATTATTACTATTATTATTATTATCCTGGAAGAAAGCTAGAAGAAAGCTAAGGCCAACTAAGTCAGAACTGTGGGCAAGAACTTGGAATCCAACTCTAGTCCAGGGAGCTTTATCACTAGCTCCCCCCGAACAGCGATTTCCTCTCGCTTATTCCCCCTCTCGACAATATGGCAGGAGGCTGCTAGGAGCCGCTCACCAGGTCCGACCCTGCTGCCCAGAGCGACCGAGAAGCAGCCGCCATCCCCGGGTCTGTCTCTCCCACCCAGTAAGGCGCAGGAGTATAACACACGTTCCCGGCGCTCGGTTTTCGGGCGGCGCCCTTCCCGAAGAAAGAAGGGGAGACAACGTGGCAGCTTCGGCCTCTGCTCCCTTGCACACCTGCACGGCGTCCCTGGTAGGCCAATGGACCAGTCCTCCTTCCACGCGTCTACCGCCGTTTTTACTCTTAGTGGCCCTACGGAAGTGGGAGATGATGCCGATGGAGAACGTGGACGGTTCGAGGACTGACAGGGAACTTCGCTAAAGGAACAGCAGCCCTTGACCTGCGGCTAGTTCCCGCCGGAATACATCCAACCTTTGGTCCCAGCCCGAACCTCGACTGAGTCCCTCAGCACCGAGGCAGGACTGGCTCAGACGGGAGGTGAAGGTCCCGTCGCCTCCAACTCCGGCGCAGGAGAACTCCCAGACTTTTTCGTCCTCATCTTGCTATTGGTCAGGATAAGCCAGACAGCCGGTCCGGGCCGCCCACTCGAGCGAGGCGGGGCCACGCTAGATTTCATTGAGGAGGAGGAGAAGAAAAGTAGCAGCGGCGTCGGGCGGGAGCTTCGCAGCGAGGAAGGCGAGAGCTGGCGCGCTGCTCTTCTGGCCCCGGTGGCGCAGGGTGCGCTCGCCGCTCGGCAGCTCCGGACGCTTCCCGCGATGCCTCCTCCCTAGTCCTTGGGAAGGCTGGGTGACTCCCTCGCCCGGAGCGCGCGGCTGCCGTCCCGAGTTCTGTTCCCCGACTTAGGCGGGGAATCTCGGTCGTTAACTCTCGGGATCCATCCGGGGTCGAGGCGGCCGGCTACCATGCGCCCATTCAGACGGCTCGAATAGCGTAAAGTGCAGCCCTCGGCACCCCGCCCCCGCTCCCATGCCGGGCAGGGCAAAATGGTTGTCAAGTGAAGAAACTTTTTTTCTTCAAAAAGGAAAAGGGAA
>NW_015416850.1:0-1604 GCF_001527695.2 Protobothrops mucrosquamatus | reverse complement strand
CAGCTCTTAAGCTACCATTTCAAAAAGATACTTTGAAGTATTCTTTCTGATGAAGAGTACAAGAAAAAAATATTTAGCAATAAGATGATAAAAGCAAATTAAGTTGTTTAGCCTTATTTTTAGTAAGCGTGATCTAGATTTGCAATTCTGCAAATGGAAGGACTTTCTGATCCACCATAAGCAGAGAGATTATTTTTTTACCAAATGTCCTTTCCCCGCATAAGTCCAGACATCTTGGGAGAGCAGGGAACTAGAGAGGAAAAGATAAATTATTACACTCATGCCAGTGGGAGCAAGAATTACCTCATGAGATTCTGGAATCCCACTATGTAAGTTTATACAATCTTAGATTTTAGATTGTTATGAGTATATGATTTGTAAACTGAGATTTTCAGTGTTACATTAATTATAGTTATTAAGGTTTTTGGAATACACAGTCTGAAAATCAAAACGCTTGTTTAATATTAATGCTGCTTGGATTTTTTGCTGAAGAACTAAATATTATTATTATGTGAGAAATGTGACACTTTTCTTGCAGCAATTTCAAAAATAGAAAGGTGATATATAAGCTGTGTATAATTCAAAATAAATTGTTTATCTTGAAATGTCTCTTGAGACATTACCCCAGTTATAGGAAATAGAAAGTAAACCACCCAGAAATGCAGTCAAATGAAATAATGCTTAGAAGTAGAAATTATTATTTTTGTTATTTTATTGCTACTTGAGAAAGGTTAGATTTGCAACATTTAACTGAAAATGCAACTTTAAATAAAACAAACAAAACCATCTACATACATGCTTGCTAGTATATAGCAATTTCTCTCTTTCGATTTAGCAGTGTTTTCTATAGTTAAGGAAATTATTATAATAGTACTCTTGGGTGCTACTATTTTTAACTGAAAATTGTTTCTGATTCCAAACTTTCACATTTGGCATGTCTAGAAATTGACACTATATACTCTGTTTCTTTTTTTTATTCTTGGTGGTTTGATTTTACTTTTGGCTCACTGTTGCAATCTTTTCTGTTATTTCCTTGAATTTCCAAAGTTCCAAAAAAGAGCAAGTTTATCAAAAGTGTATCAAAAGGGAATGAGAAGAAACCTATTGGGAGAAAAGATGCAGTGGCTGAAAATTGTGAAAAGAGGATATCATTTTCAGATAATGAGCCTGGTACTGGATTGAATTTCCTATTTATAAATGCCAATGTTTGATGTTAGTTGTGATATGTTGGGACTCAAAATTAATTTATTTCAAGTAACAGTGCTTTTACTTTGTTACTGAGTTGTTGCCAATTATAATCTCAATGGGAGGGAACTTGCTAAAACGATGGTGCTAATTGGTATATATAAGATCCTTAGTTAATTTATGTCATCTACAAGCAGAATTGAAAATATTTTTAATCTGAAAATCTATTGAATCACTATGAATCAGGGTATTTAATCGTATTTACTCTTGAACTGCCTTTTAGGTGAGTCTTTTCTACACCTTAAGCACCAGCTAGTAAAGAGCTAGGTGGATAGTTCCTGTGTTTCTATGAAATATTTAATTGTATAAATTGGTCTTGAATCAAAAGCCATGTACATAAGCCATTGTTAAAAGATCTT
>NW_015416849.1:0-1605 GCF_001527695.2 Protobothrops mucrosquamatus | reverse complement strand
GGTTTAAATGAACAGCTATTATGGTCTATATGAGTCAGTCTCAGAGGCTCTCTAACACTCCCTATAAAAATCTGTGTACAAATCAATACTATGGTTGCCTTCCCCCATATATGTAGCTCTCCTTTTATGCGAGTGCTATGCATTCAAAAACGTAATAATAATGGAGAAACAGCTCTCTTCATCCTTTAATTCTGAAATGCAGAGGGAGGCAATTAGCCCTTACTAATCAGGTTTACACACTGCCACCGATAAGACAGAATTGTCATTTTTACTGTCTGGTCTGTTATTTTCCAAGCCGGATTTAATTCACAATAATGTTGTAATATCTGCAATTTCTTTGCCGGTTTACAAATAATACCCTTTTGACGAGACCCCGGGTTCAGATTCCTGCCCTTTGCAGCTGAGCCACAGAAGTGGAATGCCAAGCTAATTGGCAATAAAACTAAAAGCAACTGTCCAAAAATTGCGTAGGGAGAAATATTAACACAGCACCAGCCAAACTCTCAGCCAACTGTTAAGAAGTGCAAATACTTGGGGGGGAGGGGGAGAGAGCTAAAGTTTGGGCACTTGATGAGGTTTTTCTCTTTTTTTTCCGTTGACTGCTCATTTTGTTTTATTGAAGGACTGGCGCGTCTCTCATATAACAGAAATCATTTTCAAGCGAGGTCGCCCTAAAACAAAGGACGGCTTTTAGCCAATCGAAAGAGCCTTCCTCCGTAAGGTCAGCCGGCCAAAATTGGATCCAAATGAGGATTTTACACGGGCTAGTACAGAAGTTGTGGGGTTTTGCATCACAATCTCATTTGTTTTTTGCGCCTCCCTTCAGAGGCCCGGCGTGCCCGGTAATCGTATTTGGTTTACGGGCTGACCAACCGAATCAGATGCCAAGTCGCACAAAGTCATTAGGAACACCGAGAAGCAAGATAAACTTTTTCCGACTGGTTGGGAAAGGACGGACCCGGGGGAAATTAGACACAATGAACTGGCCGATCTGACGCTAGGCAGCGCATCAAATGAGAATCTGGGCTGATGCCACTAGAGAGAGAATTGAGGGCGAGGGCAACGCTTCAGAGGGAGAGCCCTGATAAGCAGGTTTGGAAAGACGGAGAGAAGAGAATATTGGTAGCTCAGGGCGGAACTGTGGGGTCCTGGGTGCTCTTTGAGCTTGGTGGGTTTCTTGCAGGCCTTTCATGGCCCAACTAGGGTACATCACCAGTGGTAGAAGGGAGGAGGAGGAGGAGGAGGAGGAGGAGGAAGAGGAGGAGGAGGAGGAGAAGGAAGAGAACAAGGAGGTGGTCCATGGGGTCCTTGATTATTTTCATGTTGACATTTCATGACCCAACTAGGGTACATCACCAGTGGTAGAAGGGAGGAGGAGGAGGAGGAGGAGGAGGAGGAGGAGGAGGAGGAGGAGGAAGAGGCCATCTGTGGGGTACTAGGAGGAGGAGAAGACGAGGAGGAGGAGAAGGAAGAGGACAAGGAGGTGGTCCATGGAGTCCTTGATTATTTTCTTGCAGACATTTCATGACCCAACTAGGGTACATCAGTAATGGTAAAAGGGAAGAGGAGGAGGAGGAGGAGGAGGGGGCTGTCTGTGGGGTACTT
>NW_015416848.1:0-1605 GCF_001527695.2 Protobothrops mucrosquamatus | reverse complement strand
TCTCTCCCTTTCCTCTCCCTTTCTCTTTCCTCTTTTTCTTTCTTTCCTCTCTTTCTCTCTTTCCTCTCTCTCTCTCTCTCTCTTTCTCTTTCCCTCTCTTTCCTCTCTTCTCTTTCTCTTTCCTCTCTTTCTTTCTCTTCCTTTCCTCTTTCCTTTCTTTCCTCTCCTCTTTCTCTTTCCTCTAACTTTCTCTCTTTCCTCTCTTTCTCCTCTTTTCTTCTCTTTCCCTTTCCTCTCTTTCTTTCCTTTCTCTTTCCTTTCTTTCTCTCTTTCTTTCCTCTTTCTCTTTCCCTCTTTCCTCTTTCTCTTTCCTCTATTTCTCTTCTCTTTCTCTCTTTCCTCTTTTTCTCTCTTTTCTTTTTCTTTTTTTCCTCTTTCTCTTCTCTTCCTCTCTTTCCTCTAACTTTCTCTCTCTCTTTCCCCTCTTTCTCTTTCCTCTTTCTCTTTCCACTTTTTCTCTTTCCCTCTCTCCTCTCTTTCTCTTCTCTTTCTTTCCTCTTTCTCTCTCTCCCTCTCCCTCCAGGTTAGGAGAGAGAGAGAATGAAAGGCAGATGGCGCCGAACGGGCGGGGAGAGCAGGACGGAAGGTAGAAGCTCCCGGCCGCCCCCCCAACGCTTCTTCAGCCGAACAAGCAGGGAGGGGCAGGGAGGGGGAGCAGGACGGGAGGCAGCAACTCCAGTGGCGGCGGCCCCATTGTGTCCTCAGCCAAACGGGCAGGGAGGGGGAGCAGGACAGGAGGCAGCGGCTCTGGCGGCAGCCACTGCAGCATCGTCGAGGTCCCCGTCGCCGCCCCTGGCCCGACCGCCGCCCCCGCCGCATCCTCAGCCACTTCGCCGTCTTAAGAGGAGGGCGCCAAGGCCAGGTGCACCATGGGCGGCCGCGCCGGCAACGGGGAGTGCCGACGAGGGGGGGTCCCGATCGCCGCCAGCCCCGCCATCCTCGCATCCCAAGGTCTCCTTCTCCTGCAGCAACGAGGGCAGCAGCGGCGGCTCCCTGAAAGTGCCACCGATGGGGCCGAGGTGGGGCCAGGCGGCGGAGAGCCCTGCAGCAGCCAGGCAAGCTTCATGCCTGACTGCCGTCCGGCCCGGGCTGGGGAGACATGTGGCCGGTTCGGCTTCCCGGGGAGCGATGCTCCCGCTGGCCGCCGCACCAGCCATGACTGCCGCCCAGCACGGGGAGACGTGGCTGGTTCGGCTGTCCAGGGAGCGGCCCAGGAAGCGATGCCCCAGCTGAGACTGGAACAAGTAAGCCGGGGGGGGGGGCAAACCACCTGCCCCGCAGCCACTTCGCGGCGGTGCTCTGCGGACTCAGAGCTCCCTCCCTCCCCCCCTGCCACTGACCTTCCATCTCCGGCTCTGCTGCTGCTTGGCCAACGGTTGCGCCGGCTGGACATCGCAGGGGCTGCTCTCTCTCGGGGCTGCGGCTTACGGGAGGGCTGGCCCACTCAGCAAAGGCTCCGGGGGGGTTGCTCCCAGCGGGGATCCCGGGGCTTCCCCGCATGGCTCCCCAGCCACGTGCGCCTGGGACGGGGCCAGCCCGGGAAAGGGACTTCCTGGCCGCCCTTCTCCCAGGGGGCGGGGCACCCGGGCGCAGGGCCAATGAGGA
>NW_015416847.1:0-1605 GCF_001527695.2 Protobothrops mucrosquamatus | reverse complement strand
TTTGCTTAATAGTTTCCACATTTACTCCCAGTATAAATTCACAATTAGGTTGCTCTGACTCTTCAAATTGTATGTCTTGATATATAAAAGCCTGTTCAGGGTTACTCAGTCTCTCTTCTATTATTCCTTGTTCCACAATTTTGTTCATTTTTAAAAAGTCAATGTAAGGTTCTAAAATGGCCCCTTCAGAGTGTGGATAGCTTTCATCAACTACCACCGCATCCACTTGTTCAACCAGATCTTGAGAAGCAATTGTAGCATTCAAGCAAAAATCCTCCTGTTTCTGTGATAAATCTTGTTGTTGTAATAAGTCCTCTTGTTGTAGCATCACTTGATCACATCTATTTTGAAATTTAACATCAAACGATTGAAACATCTCAGTCATTGCGGAGACCAAGTTCTGCAGCTCTCTGGCAAGGGGCGGTGGAGGTGAAAAAGATAACGGGAGTGACAAGTGGAAAATTTCAGAAGTTAGTTGAGATGTCTGAGACATCAGGGATGTAATCGGTCTCAAGGTTAAAGGCACAATTTTTCTCAGAACCATATTAGCAGTAAATTTGAGCAATTCAGCCAAAACAAATAATACGCAGATTCAAAGTAGCAAAAGTTTCAAACCGGAAATCACTTCCACTTCTTGCTGAAAAGTATCAATCCATCGCCATTTTAATTTCACTTTTCCTCATTCCAACACACGTACGGGGAGAAACTTATTATCCAAGTTAAAGTAAAGTCCAAAATAAAAAGCAAGCTTCCAAAGTTGGTTCGTCTGCTTACAAGTGAAACTCACAATTAACTTCAAGTTGCAGCAGTGGCGGCGGCTTCTAGCTTCGCCGAAGCGAAGGCGTCCTGGATCACGGAGAATCCTCGGGGCTCCGGAGGAGTTCTCACCTACATCGTCCATATAGGACGACTCAGGAACTCAACTCCTACCCCGGGCAGCTCACCTATCCCCTTATGCCCAGGGGAAAGGTATCAAGCCGTTTGACAGCTAGTGCTGGCTGTCAAACCGGCTTTTACGCGAAACAGGCGGGAGGCAGCAAACAGCTGCGACCGACGAAGTCGCCTGCCACCGGAAGTCCCTTTTTCCATATCAACATACCAACTTGGCAAACCTGAGGAGTTAGTAGATCTCTGTAAATAATTTGAGCCATGAGTCTGCTACAGCCACTTGAAGGCTCCCTTTGAGGCTTTCTTGAGATCTTGTCGATAGTTAGGTGGATAAGTGCTTAAAAAGGCTTCCACTAGGATGATAAGTGTAGAAAGGAATGATATGCATAGGGGTCCAGCTGTAATTTCATAAATAAAGATTCTAGAGATGACTGTTCTGCTTTGCTTCCTATTAATTAGTATTTTTAATTCTACTTCATTTCAAAAGCAGTAAGGCAGATTAGGCATCCTGATAGTTGTTATATATATATATATATATATATATATATATATATATATATATATATATATATATATATATATATATATATATATATATATATATATATATATATATATAGGGAGTTCAGACAGATTGGTCTGATTGTGAACACCTTGACATTTTCAACTGCCATACTGCAGTTTACTCTTTTTACAATATCTCTTGCCTTGCCGCCC
>NW_015416846.1:0-1605 GCF_001527695.2 Protobothrops mucrosquamatus | reverse complement strand
TTTGTATTTTCTCTCTCTCTCTCTCTCTCTCTCTCTCTCTCTCTCTCTCTCTCTCTCTCTCTCTCTCTCCTCCCCACGCCGCGCCTGGTGGCTTCCAGTTCCGCAGGTTCCTCCCCTCCTGCGGGGCGGGCTGCTGGCCTTCTCCTTCTCTCCTCCCCCCCCCGGCCCCGTTGCGTCAGTGGGGAGGACTACAGCGCCCATGCGCCGCGCCTTCCGGCTGCTGCCCCTCCCCCGCTGTATGTGGGGAGGACTGCAGCTCCCATGCGTCGAAGCCCTCCAGCTGCTTCCCCTCCCCCGTTGCATCAGTGGAAAGGATTACACTCCCCATGTGTCGAAGCCCTCCAGCTGCTTCCCCTCCCCCGTTGCATCAGTGGGAGGGGGACTACAGTTCCCATGCGCCACGCTTTCCAGCTGCTCCCCTCCCCCATTTTATGTGGGGAGGACTACAGCTCCCGTGCGTTGAAGCCCTCCAGCTGCTTTCCCTTCCCCCTTGCCTAAGTGGGGAGGACTACAGTGCCCATGCGCCGCGCCCTCCAGCTGCTTCCCCTCCCCTGTTGCATATGTGGGGAGGACTACAGCTCCCATGCGTCGAAGCCCCCAGCTGCTTCCCCTTCTTTTGCATAAGTGGAAAGGACTACAGCACCCATGCACCGCGCCCTCCAGCTGCTTCCCCTCCCCCTTGCATAAGCGGAAAGGACTACAGCACCCATGCGCCGTCCAGCTGCTTCCCCTCCCCCTTGCATAAGTGGAAAAGACTACAGCTCCCATGCGTCGAAGCACCCAGCTGCTTCCCCTCCCCCTTGCATAAGTGGAAAGGACTACAGTACCCATGAGCCCCGCCCTCCAGCTGCTTCCCCTCCCCCGTTGCATGTGGAGAGGACTACACTTGCCATGTGTCGAAACCTTCCAGCTTGCATCAGTGGGGAGGACTACAGCACCCATGCACCGCGCCCTCCAGATGCTTCCCTTCCCCCCTTGCATAAGGGGAGAGGACTACAGCTCCCATGCGTCGAAGCCCCCAGCTGCTTCCCCTCCCCGTCGCATAAGGGGGGAGGACTACAGCTCCCATGCGCCGCGCCTTCCAGCTGCTCCCCTCGCTGCAAAAGTGGACGACTACAGCTCCCATGCGCCGCGCCTTCCAGCTGCTCCCCTCGTTGCATAAGTAGACGACTACAGCTCCCATGCGCCGTGCCCTCCAGCTGCGTAAGTGGGGAAGACTACAGAACCCATGCGCCGCGCCCTCCAGCTGCTCCCCTCCTTGCACCAGCGGAGAGGACTACACCTCCCATGCGCCGCGCCCTCCAGCTGCTTCCCCTCCCCCGTTGCATGGGGAGAGGACTACACTTCCCATGCGTCGCGGCAGAGAGGGTCCGACTGGGGGGGGGGGAGGTCTTCTCCCTCCCCCCCACCAGGGACCCCCGAGCTGGAAGGGAATAGAGTGGGGAGGGGTCTTCTAAGATCTGGGCGGGGCTTGCCCGCATCTGGGCATGCGCGGTGGGAAAGCAGGCTGCTCCTGCAGCTGGAGGCTCGGGCGCTTTTTTTCTCCTCCGCGGACCGCAGGGAGAACAGCCCCTCCCCTCCCCAGCCTCCAAGTTCTTGCAGCTG
>NW_015416845.1:0-1605 GCF_001527695.2 Protobothrops mucrosquamatus | reverse complement strand
AAAATATAAAAATTGCACAGGGAAGGAGCCCCTGGGAATTGGGCGAGAAACTGGGCCGTAGGACCCCGGGGCGAGGAAGGTCACCCGTGGGATAAATAAGGGGATAAATGACGGGAAGGGTGCAATTCAACGCTTCCAAGGTCAAAGCACCTCAACACGGAGGGTGCAAGAATAAAATAAAGATAAAATAAATTGCGACAGGCCTGCGATAAAGGATGGCGTATAATAGGATTTGTATTGAAAATATTTTCTCTCTCTCTCTCCCTTTTTTTTGGGGGGGGGGGGTTACATCTAACTGGGAGGCCACAATCAGCCAAATCAACCTGAGTTAATCAGAGTGTGAGTGCGTGCCTTGGTTTCGTTGCCTTGCTATGATTGTGTTAAATCTTTGACTCTATGTATGATAATTATTGGTATTAAGCCTATTTTCAGATCCTACTTGAATTATATCAAATTTATATTAACAAGATAGATAGATAGATAGATACCGTAGATAGATAGATAGATAGATAGATAGATAGATAGATAGATAGATAGATAGATAGATAGATAGATAGATAGATAGATAGATAGATAGATAGATAGATAGATAGATAGATAGACAGACAGATATAGATAGATAGATACATAGATAGATAGATAGATAGATAGATAGATAGATAGATAGATAGATACATAGATAGATAGATACATAGATAGATAGATATAGATATAATGCATATAAATATAGATATATAGATATAGATATAGATATAGATACACACACACACACACATATATATAAATCTTGTAATATAATTTTGATATAATTCAAGTAGGATCTGAAATAATATATATATATATTATTACAATATTTAATTACACTCCCCACCTCAATATATAATATTCTATTATTTAATATTACATTAATATTATATTACCTTGTTATATATATATAATTGTATATAATATATACAATCATATAACAGCATTGTTATAATTAACAAGAATGATTAGGGGGGCTGAAAGCTAAAACATACGAGGAACAGTTATGGGAATTGAGTATATCTAGTCTAATGAAAAGAAGGACTGGGGGGGACAGGATAGCAGTGTTCCAATATTTGAGGGGCTGTCCCAAAGAAGAGGGAGTCAAGCTATTCTCCAAAGCACCTGCAGGCAGGACAAGAAGCAACGGATAGAAACTAACCAAAGAGGAAATTTTGAAGGGAACCCCCCCCCAAACAAAAACAGGCATTCCCGTGTTGGGTCGTCCAACGCCAGTCTGGCTTCATTATTTATCCCACTGATTTCCAACCCCCCCCAGCTTGGCAGGAGCGAAGACCCCGGGACGGAGGCGGAGGGAGGGTGTGTGTGTCAAAGGGCAGCTCTTATCGTGATATCTTTGTTGATAACGTATTGTACAATTAGATGCCTTTGACAATTTCCATTATGAGCTGATCAAATATTTATTGAGGCGGTGGGAAGATGACTGCCCAGCTCCCCTGTACCCATTTCTTTTAATGATGTGGGGCTGGAAGAGAAATTCCAAAGCTCTGGAAGAAGCCCAGATTTCTTAATAGCCAGGCTTCCCACCCACCCCTCAAAAAAAAACCCCACCCACCCTTT
>NW_015416844.1:0-1605 GCF_001527695.2 Protobothrops mucrosquamatus | reverse complement strand
ATAATAATAATAATAATAATAATAATAATAATAATAATAATAATAATAATAATAATAATAAAGTTGGAAGGGACCTTGGAGGTCATCGAGTCCAACCCCCTGCCCAGGCAGGAACCCTACACCATTTCAGACAAACGGCTGTCCAGTCTCTTCTTAAAAACTTCCAGCGTTGGAGCATTCACCACTTCTGGAGGCAGGTAGTTCCACTGGTTAATTGTTCTCACTGTCAGGAAGTTTCTCCTTCGTTTCCATCCATTGCTTCTTGTCCTGCCTTCAGGCGCTTTGGAGAAGAGCTTGACTCCCTCTTCTTTGTGCCAGACCCTCAGATACTGGAGGACTGCTATCATGGCCCCCCCTCGTCCTTCTCTTCATTAAACTAGACCTACCCAATTCCAGCAGCCGTTCCTTGTATGTTTTAGCCTCCAGTCCCCTAATCACCTTTGTTGCTCTTCTCTGTACTCTTTCTAGAGTCTCAGCATCTTTTTTACATCGTGGTGACCAAAACTGGATACAGTTCTCCCACAGGAGGTTCCAGCTTTGGCCAGCTCCTTCCGCAGCCTGGATCCTGGCTTCATTTGGGGGGGAGGGGAGCTCCTACAGCAGCGTCCCCATCCCCAGCTGCCTCCCCCTCCTCCCTCCAGTCTCCTGGCAAGCAGCCCCCCCTTCCGAGAGAGGGCAGCTCCAAGCGGGCCCCCTTCGCCCCCTTCCCCAAGGCAGCCAGGGGGAGTTCAGAGCCCTCTCCAAACTACGGGGAGCCCTCCACTTACAACAGTTCATTTAGTGACCGCTCAAAGTTACGACGGCACTGAAAAAAAACATGAGTGATGAACGTTTTTCACAGTTAGACCTTTCCAGCCTGCCAAGTGGTCACGTGATCAAAATCCAGACGCTTGGCAACGCACGTATGACCGTTGCAACATCCCGGTGGGGGGGTCACGTGGTCCCCTTTTGCGACCTTCGGGCAAGCAAAGTCAGTGGGGGAAGCCGGATTCACTTAACGACCGGGTTACTGACTTATTAATTGCAGTGATTCGCTTAACGACTGTGGCGAGAAAGGTCGTAAAATGGGGCAAAACTCACTTAACAAATGTTTCACTTGGCAACAGAAATTCGGGGTTCAATTGCAGTCGTACGTTGAAGACTAGCTGTGTGGAGGGAAATAAAGGCTGACTTCCTTGCTCAGGATAGGAAACGCAAAATAATATGGGTTATAAGCCGGAGCAAGCAGGCAGGATGTCTGTAAGGACCTGCCTCAATCGCTCTTCCCAAGAAAGCAGAACTCCTGGAAGGACTTCATTCCAGAAGGAACTTTTATTAGGAGAAGTTGACAGCAGGCGTAGAAGGCAGGGTCTGAGGGTTCCCGTGCAAATCAATAGGTTAAAAGAGCATCTAGCAAACCCCACCCTGATAGTCCATCCGGTCTGTTCAAACAAGCCAATCTCCAGGGGTGAACCTGCTGTGGGAACAGAGTTGATAAGACGCCGTTTCCAAGTTTGTTAGGCTGCTAGGTCCTCGTGCCTCTTCTTCCGCAGCAAGAGATACGGCAGATGGCCGAAGGTACCTTCCATTCTCACCCCAGGCTGGCAGCAAGAGAAACAGATCAAA
>NW_015416843.1:0-1605 GCF_001527695.2 Protobothrops mucrosquamatus | reverse complement strand
GAAATTCTGTGAACTTTTGCAAGGGGATTTCCAGGAAAGAGTGGGTCAGAACCATTCTAGAGTTGGGCGTTGGTCAACCAGAGGACACCCAGGTCTTGGGCCACCAAACAGGCACATCCTCTTTGTGCCTTGAGGGAGGTTAACGCAATCACGGCTGAGGAAATAGTAGGGCAGGCTGACATGATTAGAATGGAATGGTGGACATCCGCAACCGTCCTTAAAAGGGTTTGAAGTCATTGTTGAAGTTGTCACCAGATTCTTTGCTATTCTTACACAATATGACTCACTCTGCTGGGGGCTGGGAGCTAAACTTCCGTCCAGTTCTTGCTTCTGGGTCATCAAAGCCTTCTTCTGCCCTACGAGGAGCACGCTGGATTGACCCACCACCAAGACACCAGAGAGAGCTAAGATTTGAGAGAGAAGATGAGAGAAGCAGATAAGAGACAGAAGATAGCAAGAGGTCAACCTTCCAACTTCTACTCAGCGTGGCTGAGAAAGGGCCGATATAGTCATCTAACCAGGATTGTAAAACTGTCCACTAAGGGCCTGTTCTGGGTGGTCCCCTTGCAATCATCCAAGGCAGGTGCTTACCAGGAAATGGGAGCTTTCGATGGAGGACCCCTATTTTACCCTTGCCTGTCCCCTCTTTTAAGAACCATCACGTTTTTGCTTTTACAGGTTGCTGTTTTCGAATAGAACTACACACTTACTGCAACCCGGTTTTCTTCTATCTATCTGTCTGTCTATCTATCTATCTATCTATCTATCTATCTATCTATCTATCTATCTATCTATCTATCTATCTATCTATCTATCTCTATCTATCTATCTATCTCTATCTATCATCTATCAATCTATCAATCTATCTCTATCTATCTATCTATCTATCTCTATCTCTATCTATCATCTATGTATCTATCTATCTATCTATCTCTATCTATCTCTATCTATCATCTATCTATCTATCTATCTCTATCTATCATCTATCAATCTATCAATCTATCAATCTATCTATATCTATATCTATCTATCATCTATTATCTATATCTATCTATCTATCTATCTATCTATCATTATCTATCATTATCATATCTCTCTCTCTCTCTCTCTCTCTCTCTCTCTCTCTCTCTCTCTCCTCTACATCTCTACATAGATAGTCAGAATAAAAGAATAACAGAGTTGGAAGGGACCTTGGAGGTCTTCTAGTCCAACCACTGCTCAAGCAGGAGACCATTCCAAACAAGGGGCTGTCCTCAATTTATAACCACAATTGAGCCCAAAATTTATGTTATTAACTGAGTTTTGGCTCATTTTACAACTTTTCTTGCCACCATTGTACAGCAAATCACTGCAGTCCTTAAGTGAACCATATGATTATTAAATGAATCTGGCTTCTCCACTGACTTTGCCTGTCAGAAGGTCGCAAAAGGGGATCCGGTGACCATCAGACACGGCAACTGTCATAAATACGAGTCAGTTGCCAAGCGTCTGAATTTTGTTTATGGGACCACAGGGATGAGGCAATGGGTGTAAGTGTGAAAAACAGATAAGTCACTTTTTTCAGTGCCGTTGTTACTTTGAATGGCTACTAAATGAACTGTACAG
>NW_015416842.1:0-1605 GCF_001527695.2 Protobothrops mucrosquamatus | reverse complement strand
CTCAAAGTTGTATTTTATGACCTTGCAACAGTGCTTTTCTGTGTGGAAGTTGAGTGATCAAAGATAGCAGATAACAAAAAAACAACAACGAGATTTTTATCTCTATCATATAACTACTATTCTTTGATATCTTAGTAATAAAAAGCTATAAATATATTATTTAGTAATTATATGTTTGATCTTTCCATTAAGATTTTTAGTCATTTTTCTGAGTTGCATCCCTTCAAACTTTTCTACATATATGAGAGGAAGCAATGATCCTTTTAATTTAAAACTTCTGTCTTCTATACTGCACTGCCATTTATTGAAGCAGGAATGTATATGCTTTTGTGGCTGAGTTCTATACTGATTGAGTGTTATTAACCAGCGCTGTCATTCCTAGTCACAGTTTGCCTTGAAAGCCATTCTATTAGTTCTTCCTTATCAGGTTCTATCTCATTAGACTTTGTCTATTCATAATAAGAATGCTATAAAAGTTGGAGCAGCCATTGTTGTCTACGAAGAAACAATTACAAAGTAATTATAAACATCATGGAACTGTATCTTCTGAATTCTGCTTTTCTGTAGCAGATAAATTGATCAATATTCATCTTTGTCATTCTTCATTACCTTATTCTGAAACTTGGATGCCATTGGCATTCTAAACATCTCCATTTAAAACAGGTCTCCAAATACTACCTTGTCATAATTCTAATATCCCTCAAAATTCCATATTGGCAAAGTGCAACTTGTTATTTCCATATTATTTTATCAGTGTATATCAATGAATATACTAAACCTAAGACAGATAAGAATTTTAATCTAGCTAACAACTACTCACATTTTATTATGTGTGGCCAAACGTTACCTGCTTTTGAATCTGTTTCCAGAGTATAAACATGTATAAATGTTGTATACAACATGTATATCACATGTTGTTTTTCTTTGTCAATCAAGTCAGGTGTATTTGCAGAATGGTTTGTTTATTTAATAAATGTATAAAGTCACCTGTATCAACCTGGATAGTTAACAACACATAAAAAATAAAGTAGAACAAATTCAAACAAAAACATTATATGTGATTGTGGTAATCTTTTTGACAATCTTTTGACAGTTTCTGCATTCATGGTCCCTCATTCAGCATCTTATCAAGAGAAAGCTGTGAATTATCTAAATGCATTTTATCCCAAGAATGAACATACCATTTTAATCAGGCATTTATTATCTTATTGATACTGGAATAACATTGTGTTTCTGATGAAAAATGCTTCTGTGTCTGGTAATTTGCAATATCCTTTTCTGTACCAAAAATCATAGTTCTACAGGCAGCCAATGGATTTCTACAGAACAATTTTTAACAATTATCTAAATTTAGAACATCTTGTTTATAAAACAATATAATTGATGATAAGAAAGCTCTAGGTGATCTAGATCAGTGGTTCTTAACCTTTTTGAACGAATCGCCCCCTTGAGCCAATGAGGAAGTTGTCATCGCCCCCCTCCCCCAACATAACCTCTCAATCACAACTTTGCAATACTGCAGACCTCTTAAAATGTGAAATGAATTTATATAAACTTTCATTTCTCTCCCCCAGAATAAAATTAATAATTTTGTGGATGTGAGGG
>NW_015416841.1:0-1605 GCF_001527695.2 Protobothrops mucrosquamatus | reverse complement strand
CCAGCACATTTTTCAGCGATTCTAAGAGAGAAAGGATGCAATTAATATGATAATTTTGCTGCTTGATCTTTAGGTATTAATTATTATTACAGCAGTTCAATCATTATATCTTATGTTTCTACAAGAAAAAGATTAAAGATATCAGTGCCTTTTGGATTAAAACAAGAAAAAAGTTCATAACAAGTTTCTGTTAAACAAGCAGATAAAAAACTTACATGGAATAAGTGAATAAATTCTCATTAACAAGGAAAATATAAGTTCAAAAGTAAAATATCAGAAGTAAAATATTTCACTTCTTTTGATTTAAATTAAAATGTCTCCATACTAAACAAAACCTAAGAAATCATATAACAATATACAAATTAAACAGAAAAGAATAAACTGATGGTTTACCATAGCTCCTTTAACTTATGCCCTGAGTGTTTTAGTTTGTCACAGAGCAGCTTCTTTTCGTAGTCACTGAAACAGTCACCATGAAAATGCAATTTATGTAGGTTCTTGTTTTTCTTGACAATTCTTGCAATCTGTCTCCCAAAGGATAGAGAGCGCCCACAGAGTACTTTCAAATACTCTCCATTAATCCTACAGAGAGAGGTCAGAATAATTACAAATAGATCTTAAAAATCAACTATGAACAGACACCTTGAAGAAATTGGAGGGAATTTCATTACTTGTTTACAAAAGAGATCAATTATCAACAGATAATTGTACACCTCTAACTGAAAATTCTGTTCACCTACATAAATCACTCTCCATATAGTCTGAATGTTTGACCTCCTCCCCTCACACAGTGCTTGTTAAGATATTCAAATTTAATAGCTGGAATAATGGTGGTTGTACCATGAGTCAGAACACACAGTTATAGCTGATTGGTGGAAGAGAGCTGGCTCCTGCACAAGGCAATCTAAGCTGTGATTGGTTGCTGTGGGTATAAAGGGGGAGTTTCCCTGTTTGCCCACTATTTCCTGTGTGTGCTCTGTAATTTATTCCTGTTTGCCTGACTATCTTGTTTGCTGTAAATATAGATGTAAAATATTTCAAGTTCGTGTCAGCGTCACTGACTTCACAGATTATGGGCCCAGAAGTGCCCTGAAGCGCCAGTAGTAAGTTTCTCTGAGGTAAAAGTTTCTTCATGAACCTGAAGGAGGTTGAGGACAATTGGCACAATGTTATCTGTTATAGAAATGGCTTGTCTTAATGAGACAAATTATCTCTCATGGAGCCTAAAGATGGAGATGTTTCTGCAGAGGATTTGTGGACAGTTGTAAGGACTCCTCCAGCAGATCTCAATGAGGAAGGGCAAAGGCAAAATGAAAAAGCACTAGCCTGCATAATTTTGTGCTTGGAAGATAGGCAACACATATGCATGGACTAACATCTGCTACAGAATGCTGGCTTGCCTTACACAGAATTTATGTAAGAAGACTGCAAGAAGCAAAGTAACGCTAACCAGAAAACTTTATAGAACAAGGCGAAAGTCTGGAGAAAGTCTGTCAGATCACCTCCAGTTTATGAGGAAAACCTTCCTTGAATTAGGAGAGCAAGGAATGGTGTTTTCAGAGGCACACAAAGTGTATGTTGAGCTCCCTTGATAATACTTGGGAT
>NW_015416840.1:0-1605 GCF_001527695.2 Protobothrops mucrosquamatus | reverse complement strand
CTTCAAACTCGGCCCTTTTATGACTCGTGGACTTCAACTCCCAGAATTCCTCAGCCAGCCTCCATTTTGTTTGTTAGATTTAAGACAGGGGTCTTCAAACTCGGCCCTTTTATGACTTGTGGACTTGCAACTCCCAGAATTCCTCAGCCAGCCTCCATTTTGTTTGTTAGATTTAAGCCAGGGGTCTTCAAACCTGGCCCTTTTATGACTGGTGGACTTCAGCTCCCAGAATTCCTCAGCCAGCGTCCATTTTGTTTGTTAGAATTAAGACAGGGGTTTTCAAACTTGGCCCTTTTATGACTTGTGGACGCTGGCTGAGGAAAATTCTGGGAGTTGAAGTCCACAAGTCAAGGGGTCTTCCAACTTGGCCCTTTTATGACTTGTGCCTGGCTGAGGAATTCTGGGAGTTGAAGTCCACCAGTCATAAACGGGCCAAGTTTGAAGACCCCTGCCCTAGATCGCTCCAGCCAAGGGGCTGTCCAGTCTCTCTTCTTAAAAACCTCTAGGGATGGTGCACCCCCAATTTCTGGAGGCAAGTCGTTCCGCTGGTTAATTGTTCTCGCTGCTGGGAAATTCCTCCTCATTTCTCCAAATTGAACACAGAACATAGAATAAGAGTTGGAAGGGACGGTTCTCTTCACGTCACCCCAAAGAAGGGGTCCCCCCACACACACACCCACTGCAACTCGTAGGCCACCCCAGAGGCGTCAGGCTGGCCACGAGGAGCCAGTTGGTCTGATCCGACCGACACGGCTCTCTTCCCCCATGGCTGGCAGGCGCGGGGGAGTGCCATACGCTGTGCTATTGAACGGGTTCCCGAGGCTTCTGGGTGCCATATGGACGGGCTACGTGATGCCAGCCTCTTTATGCCTATTGCCTTTGTGAGGGTGCCAGGAAGAAGGAGGAAAAGGAGACCACAGAAGAGCATCCAAGCTCTGGCTGATCTGTAGTCAAAGGGGCTTCTCCCCACTCCTTGGGGGACCCAGCCGTAAATAAAGAGCTCATCTTGAAATACCATCCCCGGCCGGTTTTAAATCAAGCCGGGGCCTCAGTTCTATTACACAACAAAGTTGTCACCATTAAGTGACTTCAGATGGTTTTATTAAGCGATGTTTTGCCCCTGGTTGACTGTCTGGGGGCAGGAATGACCATCCCCTCCCCACACAGATAATCTGAGAATGAAATGAGGGGGGAGGCCCTGTACCACGGCTAGAATACTTCCACCAGCTTTTTCCTTTTTTCCCTTCCTTCCTTCCTTCTTCCCCTTCACTCCCTTCTAGCTCGGATGATGTTCCCTAGTTGGGTCATGAAACGTCCGCAAGAAAACAACCCAGCTCAGAGACCACCAAGGACCCCACAAATCAACCTGAGCTACAAATATTCTCTTCTACAAGCCGACCGTTAGGCAAACCGTGGAAGCGTGTTGGACCCAGTACAGGTAGTCTTCAACTTATAACCGTTCGTTTAGTGACCGTTCATAGTTAGAACGGCACTGCAAAAAGTGACTTAGGACCGTTTTTCACGCTTACGACCGTTGCAGCATCCCCACAGTCACGGGATCAAAATTCAGAAGTTTGGCAACCGACTCGTATTTATGACGGTCGC
>NW_015416839.1:0-1605 GCF_001527695.2 Protobothrops mucrosquamatus | reverse complement strand
CAACACTGCATTTACAGTCTGCCAGATCCAGAAAATACTCCAGCATCTCATTCTAGATCAAGTGTCTTTGAAATAACCATTCATATGAAAGCAACCAAGGTATAAAAATGTGATTTGCTGCCAAGTATCTTAAAGAAAGCATATGATTCTGTATCGACCAGTTGCAAAAATAACAATAAGACTCTAACAGAGTTTTTCATTGAGCACTTAGAAGGTTTCTCTATTGGTGAGTTGAAGTGCTATTCACCCAATTTTGTGTTGGCAGAAAACTGGATTGGCATAAAAATGGTGGTTCCTGCCACTGATCCCTATTCTGCCTCTATCATCTCTATTCCAAATCACTGCCAGTCCCCTAGTTCTCCTCCAAGTAGTGGCATCCACAGAGAGGAGTTAAAAGTCAGAATTTGCCTCATGACCCTTTGAGATAGTCCAGACAAGAAGCACCAACCATGAGTACTAACACTACCATTATTGTAAGGTTGCAGTATCAATCTTGCAACTCTAAAAGTTCCTCTTCCCTCCCTTACTTTGACTCTTCTGAAAACTAAGGAAAGTTCCTTCTGAGATGCTTTCTTCACTCCCAACCCTTTTTGAGACTCAAATTTTGCTTATTAGACCATTGACAATGCCAGGGCTCTTCTTCTTCCCTCCCAAGGTCGTTCCCACATACCATTGCATCATTTGCTAACTTGCTGAATTAACACACAGACTTTCTTAACACTGCTACATCCAAGGTAATAGGTGAACAACTTAACAAATTTTACCCATCTTGAGACTGCCTTGAATGTTAGAATAAGAGGAGAAACGCTACTTCAACATAGGTGTGGTTAAAAATGACTTATAATTTGTCTTATTTGTGGGATGGAGTGGAGGCAACTATGGGACTACCACAAAGACGAAGATGTTGCCAGGGCATCTGAATGTTGTGGTTAAATGCATGGAAGAAAAGGTCTGAAAAGTTATAAGCCAAAAGATCTTGGCATTATTCCATTATTTCCTTCCTATCGGCTTTTCTGTTTCAGGAAAAGCACCGCAAAAGGTGGGTGGAAACAGAAGGTTTTAAAAGCAAGACAATATAATAAGGATTCTCTATAGGAGGGTTTGGCAGTGGCTGACAGGCTGGGAGATGCTGCTCAGCCTCTGAATCTTCCAAGGCAGTTTTTTTCATCTTTTTCTCATCATCATCTTCCTCTTCTTCTCAGCTTTTAGCTGCCATGATACATCAAGTGACAGTTACACAATCTGGATCTTTTGGCAGAACATTTGTGAAAAGAAGATATTCTATTAAGGGAAAGGACTTCTGTTCCTAATGTCTAGTTTCTTGCTGTAGGAGGACTACTGATTGATATAATGTACAATGTCAAGATTATACATTAGGCACAGAGAGACTGAGTTCACACACTACCCTTAAAGTCTGCTTAGGTCTGTTTAGCTCTGACTTGGCTAAGCTCAGGAAGTTTTGATGCATTCAGTAAAACATCCTTAAGAAACTATGACTTAATGTGATGTAATGTGACTGATCATACACACCTAAAAGAGATTTGACTATTTTATAAAATGACATCCAAACGGGGAGCCACTCAAAGCGGAACTGTTAGGCTAAAA
>NW_015416838.1:0-1605 GCF_001527695.2 Protobothrops mucrosquamatus | reverse complement strand
TTAAAATATGAGATTTAAAAGCCTTGTCAACTTTTTTATTATAAATTAAGTATGCATGCCACCCATATAATAAGTCCCATCCCTCCAGATGAAGTATACTTTTATTTGTTAAATTAAGCCAATCACTAACCAATGTTAAAACCACCGCATCATAGTATAATTTCAAGTTAGGCGCCTTAAGTCCTCCTCTTTCCCATGCATCTTGTAAGATCTTAAATTTAATTCTTGGTTTTCCCCCCGCCCAAATAAATTTATTAATACCCTTCTGCCATTCATCCAAATTGGCATCTTTTTTCAAAATAGGTATCATTTGAAACAAGAAGAGAAACTTTGGTAGAACATTCATTTTAACAGCCGCAATGGGATTGATTGATTGAACTTTTTAGTCCCACCTAGTCTGCCATTACCACTGCAGCCACGCCCACACAATGGGCCACACCCACCCAATTGGCCACGCCCACCCGGCACCCAAGGATACATAAGTGGGTTTTGGGTTGCAGTTTGGGCACTCAGTCTCTAAAAGGTTTGCCATCACTGGTATAAGATCTCTTCAGTTCTTTCCCTTCTCTCATTGGAGGTATAACAATGCTTTTTCTCTCCCCACCTTCACTAAAGTTTGCATTAACTGAAACTCTGCAATTGATCATCTGGTTTCCCTTTTTAAGATCGAGGCAAAAATGTTAACAGTAACTTGTTGTTCAGTCACTAATCGGCATTAATGGTTTTGTTGAAGGTGGAAAAAGCCTTTGACATGATGCAATGGAAAAATTTGAAAATTTAGATTCCACCTAATGTATTTTTTAATTTAATTGTATTAATATGTGATATTCTAGTTATTGGCGAATGATTATTTAAAATGGAATTATGGCCTCCTTTGTCAATGTTCTCATAAAACTTGTAAAGTTTACCTCCTTTTATTTTTTTATTTGATTTTAACGTTTGTTAGAAAATGGAGAATATTTGGTATATAACAGTGGATGAAACTGAATACAAATTGTTATTATGTATCAGTGATATATCTTATGAATAAATATGTATTTTATATATACATTTTTATTGATATGCAACAGTTTGGTCTTTTATAAGATTGTTTGGGTAAGTGACATAAGTTTGATTTATTTCCTATAGAAACTAATATTTAAATGGAAATTGGTAATCATTGAAGTTTATGCTGTTTGAATGCTTTTAAAGATTTATTTAATAAGTAGTAATTACGGTATTATAATATTTATATAATAATGAATTACATATTATTAAACTTATTTATTATTATTTAATAATTGTTAATATTTAGGAATAGTTAGAAAGTAGGAAACTTTCTTCATTTGCAGTTGTAAAGATCAGATGCAAGTAATTTAAAAAAACATGAAAGAATAAAAATTGAAGAATGCAAGGATCAAGACCCTGACACAAGGGCTTGATTTTAGCATAGCTCCATTGTATTTCCAAGTTTATGTTTGCAAAGTAAATTTGGAAAATATTGGAATGGGAAGCTAATTTGTACCCTTATTCTGATGGTAAACATAAACTCTGTAAATCCCAGTTTGATAATTGCTTGAATTCAGGCTGTTAATTAAATGTTTAAACCATTTGAATTATTGCAAG
>NW_015416837.1:0-1605 GCF_001527695.2 Protobothrops mucrosquamatus | reverse complement strand
GGTTGAAAAATTGGCAAGCAGATGCCAAATCCAAGTGGAAATTGGCAGCGGCTCCCTACCAGGGTTCTAAGTTATTTGGGGATTCGCTGAATCCCTACTTAACAGAGAACAAGGACAAACGTAAGGTCCTTAAAGACCTACTCAAACGTCCAAACAAGAGGACTGGTTATTTTCAACGCAAGCAGTCCTTTCGGGGGGGTCCAAGGTACTCCTATTCCCAGCCCTTTCGTGCCTTCCCGCCAAGGCAGGACAGGCAAGATAGGCAGCCTGACAGACAGAATCCCGGTCCCAGGCAACAAGCCCAGGGGAAACGGCCCTTTCGGGGGAACAATAGACCTTTCCGCCGTTCCAGGTGACTCTTCAACGGCACCTCCCATAGGGGGCAGACTCTGTTCGCCCACCGTTGGGAGACTACCACCACGGATACGTGGGTCATCAACACGATCCGACACGGTCTAAATTTGGAATTTATATCTTACCCCCCAAATCGGTTCCTCTCCTGTCCATATCCCAGAAACCGCACAAAACTAAGACTGATGAACGAAGCTATCCATCATCTGCTTCACATCAGGGCCATAGAACCCGTACCGCTGGATCAGAGAGGTCAAGGATTCTACTCCATCCTCTTTGTTTTGTACCAAAAGCGTCAGGGGGATGGAGGGCTATTCTAGATCTAAAGGACTTGAATTTTCAGATAGCTTACCGCAAATTCAAGATGCAAACGCTCCGGTCCATCTTGGGAAGCGTCAGAAAAGGGGACCTCCTGACGTCTATCGACCTCACGGAGGCGTACCTTCATATCCCTATCTCTCTGATCCATCGACGGTTTCTACGGTTTGCTTACAAGGGGAATCACTTCCAATACAGGGCACTCCCCTTTGGCCTCTCATCAGCTCCGAGAGTATTCACCAAAGTCTTGGCGGTCCTGGCAGCACATTTACGATTGATACCAGTAAGAGTCCACTGTTATCTGGACGACATTTTGATTCAGTCTTCGTCCGTCCAGACAGCGTTGACGGACCTCAAAATGGTGATAAAATTGCTCCAGGACCACGGATTTTCGGTGAATTTTCAAAAGAGCCACTTGATCCCCACAACGAGGCTCTTACACCTGGGGGCCGTAATAGACACCTTGGAATGCTGGGTGTATCTCTCTCAAGATCGCAGGGACGGCATACGGGAGTCGATTCTTTGACTTCGCAGCAGTCGGTCGGCGACGTTGGTCAGTCTTTCCCAGTTGTTAGGGAAGATGATTTCTGCCATAGCGATAGTACCCTGGTCAAGGCTCCACACCAGAGAACTGCAAAGGTTCATGCTTCCCTTTCAGAGGCGGAACCTCAGTGCTTCGCTCAACAGAGTGGTTCTCCCTCACCACGTGCTACGTTCCCTCAGTTGGTGGCTGTCAACAGCCGTCCTCAGAGGGTTGTGTTTCAAGGAGCCGGACAGGATTGTCCTCACGACCGACGCCAGCCTGTTCGGTTGGGGGGCTCACATTCAGTCTCATTGGGTACAGGGCCGTTGGTCCGCATCAGATCTACGACACAATATAAATTGGCTAGAGTTGAGGGCCATCCATCTAGCTCTTCGGCATTTTCGCCATCTAGT
>NW_015416836.1:0-1605 GCF_001527695.2 Protobothrops mucrosquamatus | reverse complement strand
AAAAGGGGAGGTGTGGGCGTTGCTGGTTGCTGAAGGCAACCGTTTGCAAAGTGCTTCTTGGAATCCTGGTCTGTTCGTCTTGTTTGCAACGTGTTCCTGTGGACTATTTCCTTCCTTTGGACTTGAGTTTTGCTGTTTGTGTTTTGGACTTATTGACAGGTTTGTCACCCAAATAAAAGGGATTTTGTTTTGTTTTAAAATTTCCAGCCTATTGTATCAGCAGGGGTTTGGTCCTTGTGCCTCTAACAAGGACGGCAATAGGCTGGGATAGAACAGTTAGCCTTCAGCCTCACCCCCTACTACCATGGAGCAGCTACGTGCTGAGAATGCCCAGCTTGCTCAGCAGCTGGCTTTGTTATCTGCTCACGTTGCTCAGCTATCTGCCCACGTTCCTGCTGCTCCACCACCACCCAGGAAAAAATGCCAAGTGGGGAGGCCAGACAAATTTGATGGCAACCCGGACATGTTTCCTGTTTTCATGGGACAATGCCGCTTGTATATCAGTGTGAAAGCAGATGATTTCCCCACTGACCGGGATAAAGTGGGGTTTATCATAAGTATGCTCTCTGGTCCTGCAGCTCGTTGGGGCACGCCCTTGCTAGCCCAACCTAGTCCATTGATGGACAACTTTGTGGGGTTTTGTGAGCACATGCGGTTAATGTATGAAGACCCCATCAAGACCCAGATGGCTACCTGGCGTTTGAACGCTCTGAGGCAAGGCCGACGCCCCCTGCAGGGCTATATCAGCGAATTTCGGCTGCTTAGCCAGGATTCAGCCTGGAATGAGGCTGCGCTTGTGGACGCTTTCCAGGATGGGTTGTCGGAGGAGATGCTGGATGAGCTGGCCCGTGTTGATATTCCCCCGGACCTTACTGGGCTCATTCATCTCTGTCTGCGGATCGACGCCCGGCTGCAGCAGTGAAGGAGTCGCCGTGCCATCCCAGAGACCCGTACGGCCCCCGTTGTGGGTGCGACCCCGGTCCAGAGGGAGGAGCCAAGGGAGTTAGGTGCTGCCAGACCTCGTCTATCGGTGGCAGAGATGAACAGGCGATGTTCGGGGGGGCTGTGTTTTTACTGTGGGGACCCTGGGCATTTGGCTGCTTTCTGCCCCAAGAAGCGACGAGGGGCGTCTGTGCCGGAGCTTGTCCCGAGACTGCCATAGGCTCCCCTATCGGGAAACGGCCCACGCCCGACCGGAAAGGCCTTTTGGGTCGGGCGTCCCGCACCTCCGAGCCACACCCTTCTGATGCTGACCACGGACCCCCAAAACATTTGATCTTGGAGGCGCGCCTGATTCTTCCTAAGTTGCCCAAGGGGATTCCTGTCCATACGTTGATTGACTCTGGGGCCACTACAAACTTTATAGACGCAGCATTCGTGGCTCAATGGGCGATTCCCCAATGCCACGTGGATCCACCGATGTTAGTGGAAACCATTGATGGTCGAGTACTTCGGTCTGGGCCAATTAAGGCTGCCACGCAACCACTATGTATGGCCATCAGTACCCATGAGGAGGCCATCCAGTTTTATATCACCTCAGACCTGCATTTCCCTGTGGTCTTGGGAATGGCGTGGCTTCGAGCGCATGACCCACAGATTTATTGG
>NW_015416835.1:0-1605 GCF_001527695.2 Protobothrops mucrosquamatus | reverse complement strand
TTGCAGGAAACTATAACATGGGGACAGGCACCAGGAAACAGGGGTGTCCTGCACACCAGCGTCTTCTGCTGCCCGAAACCCCTTGCACCCCATTTCTGCTGCTATCCTCTCTCTCGTTCAAGCACCAAGAACAGAAGGAAATTCCAGAACCCCCAAAATTGGCTCATTTTAATGCCAATCGGTGGTTGTTGTTTTTTTTCCATGGCTCATGAATTGGGAATTTCAGCCATTCAGAACCGCTGACCTGAATTTCAACTCAGCATTGTTGGTTTCTGGATGGCGTCGGTGTTGCAGAGCTAGCAAACCGGTTTGGCTGTAAACAAAACCCCAGCAGAAGTTTCTCGTAATGGGGAGCGCCCAGGGCGTCCCATGCCAGTAGACCCAGATGCAAAAAGGAAGCAACTTTGTGTAATTTACTCAGCTTCCTCAGAGCATCAAAGCAAAAAGCTGAGCAGGTGAAAATAGAGGGGAGGTGTGATTTAAGTGGTGTGCAAGGGGTCTGCAAGGTGACTTAGATGGTGTGCAAGGGGTCTGCAAGGTGACAGGTGGAGGGCAAGGGGTCTGCAAACCCATCATCCTGGTTCCTCGCTCCATCTTAAGCCACAGCTAATTCTAAAAACAGAAAACAGGATTGGTGATCTGATGTACCACAATTTACTTGTCTTCCCACAAGAGATTAAATTAAGGTAATCCTCAAATTTCTGGTACAGAAATCAGGTTTTGTGTGAATCTGACTGGGATGCAGCCTTCCCATTTTCAGCTCTATGGCAGATTGAGACACACAGAGCTGGCCACGAGGAAGAAAGACCTCAGGCCATCTGCAAAGCTGCTCATCTTGGCGCAAAGAACCTGAAATGCAACGTCTCATAATGCAAGTTGCTAGTCCACAGTGGGGTTTTTTGAGCTAAGCCTCCAGGCTTGCAACACCTTTATGTAGCATGTCCCTTGAAAGGAAAGTGTCAACCATGGTTTAGGAAGTTTCACTTCCTGGAGGTGTGGAAAGTACTTCAAGCTCACCAAAAGCAATCAGGAAAATAGCCATTTCTCACATTCTTATGAGTGTAATATAAAATATCAGTGTAATACCATAACACATAATATTTCTCTATTATTGTACACCTCCCAGACTTGCTCTGTGAGAGGGATGGTCTCCAAATATAAAAAATAAAATAAAATATAAATAAATAAAATAAAATAAAATAAAAACAATAAAAATAAAATAAAATAATAAAATAAAATAAAATAAAATAAAATAAAATAAAAAAATAATAAAATAAAATAAAATAAAATAAAATAAAAACAATAAAATAAAATAAAATAAAATAAAATAAAAATTTAGAGCGCATTCTTACCTGATGGCACCGATGACTCCTCCCAGAAATTTCATGGCTCCTCCTCCTTGACCACCCCCTCCCCCTCCACTCCCTCCCCCACTTAAAAATCCTCCAATGACATTTCCAATGTTGATGTTGCCTCCACCTCCGCCGCCTCCAAGAAAGTTCTTGACCAGGAACATTTTGAGAAAGTGCTAAGAAAGTGGATTAATGCAGGGGACCTGGAGAGAGAGAGGGAGGGAGAGAGAGAGAGAGAGAGAGAGAGAGAGAG
>NW_015416834.1:0-1605 GCF_001527695.2 Protobothrops mucrosquamatus | reverse complement strand
AGTCCAAGTAAATTATATCCACAGCATTCCTCTGATCCACTAATTTTGTCACTTGGTCAAAGAATGCAATAAGGTTTGTCTGGCATGATCTGTTTTTGACAAACCCATGTTGGCTTTTAGTAATGACTTTGTTTGCCTCTAGGTGTTCGCTGATTCGTTGTTTGATTATCTTTTCCAGAATCTTCCCAGGTATTGAGGTTAGGCTGATAGGTCTGTAATTTCCTGGGTCCATATGATTCGCTTAACAACTGTGACGAGAAAAATCATCATGGAGCACTACCCCACAAAGAGTCACTGGGGTCCAGGTTCCCCTGGCCCTCTTTTCCAACCACCCGGGCGCCTTCCCCTGCTACAGTCCGTGGTTGTAGCTGCCCGTCCACTCTGCTCCCTCACTCAGACACCTCCACTTGCCAGGGTCACCAAGACTCTGCTGTCTTGTCCTTCCAGCAGGTCCCTTGAGCAGCCTCCTCCCACAGGTGGGTGACACGGTGTGGGGGTGGTCAGATGGCCAGTTAGCCATTCTTCCTCTCTCCTGATGCTTGCTGGTCTCTCCTGCCCCTGCCTGCCTCCCTTTCTCTCCCTCTCTTTCCCCTTCCTCCTCCTCCTCTTTTCTCAATCTTTCCTCACAGACCTTTCCCTACCTTCCCCCACACTCTTTTCTCCACTTTCCCTCACACTTTCTCCCCCTTTCCTCAACCTCATATGTCACTCGCCCCCCCCCCATTCCATGAGGTGGAAACCAGATGAGCGGGAGGCCCCACTTCCCTCCTCTCCCTTCTCTGCCCCCAAAGAGACTCACCTATTCCTCTCGCCCTCCCTCTCTATCCCCTGCTCTCCTCCTCTTTCCTGCCAAACGTCCGTTCCCTTCTCCCTCTTCCCCCATGATACAGTTAAAATGGAGCAAAGCTCACTTAACAGCTGTCTCACTTGGCAGAAGAAATTTGGGGCTCAGTTGTGGTCGTGATTCGAGGACTAGCTGTATTAGATACGTTCCTTTGGATTCCTCACTTGTTCCTTTGCCAGCAGCAGCTTGTCAGTCTTCAGTTGTTCAGATGTTTTGAGATGTTCCAGAGAGCTGCTGTTAGCATTCAAAGTCACCATATCAGACTTCAGCTCCACCTCCCTTATTATTTATTAACTATGTGTATCTCACCTTTATTATGTTTACAAATAAATCAAGGTGGCAAACATATCCGACACATCTTCCTCCTCCAATTTTCCCCACAACAACCCTGTGAGGTTGGTTGGATTGAGAGAGAATGACTGGCTCAAAGTCACCCAGCTGGCTTTCAGGGTTAAGGCAGGACTTGAACTCACAGTCTTCCTCTTCCTAGCCTTGTGCCTTAACCACTAGACCAAACTGGATCTGACTCCCATCTCAGTAACGAAGCCACTTTTGGGTGTCTCCAGAGGCGTAGCGTGGGGGGTGCAGGGGGGGCCGGCCGCACCGGGCGCAACATCTGGGGGGGCGCGCTCGCACTCGCAGCTCTCTGCCCCTGCCTAAAGTGCAAGTTGGCTGACGGCTCCCTCGCCCGCCTTCCCCACCTCTCAGGCCGGTCTGCTGTGTCCTGGGCGCCTTTCAGCACCTTCTGCTGCCTCCTGACC
>NW_015416833.1:0-1605 GCF_001527695.2 Protobothrops mucrosquamatus | reverse complement strand
TTCACTTCTGAATGGCAGAACAGAACTTGCTGTTCCATTTAAGTATTCATTTATAAATAAACAGCAATATTGACAGCATTTTCTGTCTAACTTACAAGCAGATGCCAGCCTTGCAACATTTAGACTCCAGGGACTGCCAAGAACTTCAGGGTCGTGCCCACATCAGAGCCTATGCCAGGATTTCCCTGAAGAAGCCTTCACTTCTGCAGGATGTTACCAGGAAGTTACATGGGGAAGGGGAGCTCAACTCATGGATCAAGATTTCCCCCCATCATCCCCAGATCATAACTTATTTATTGTGGCTAGTTGTCATGAAAAAACTTATTAAAAATGCTGTAGAATGGCCTGAGCTCTTAGAATAATGAACATTTTTTTTTTCTATCAGTGACTCTTATTTTTTGAGGGAATTTATCTAAGCACTGCTCGAAGAGGTGGATTCACCCTGTGCCCAATTGAATGCATTCACAATACATGAAAACAAACTGCTATTGTATTCCCATTGATCCTCCCTTCTTAAGGATTAATTTATTTTACTATGCCTTTACAAAGCTTCCTTTTATGATGTTTCCTGTTGCAATTTTCTGCCTGTGTTTCAGTTTGCCGGAATACTTCTTGAAGTATAATACCCAGAACTGGATATAATAATTGAGTTTGTGCCTAATCAATGCAGAATAAAGTGGGACCATTACTTACTGTGATTGGGAAACTATACATCCATTGATGCGACCTAAGATTGTATTGACACTGTTACTTCCATTGCTTTTATGTTGAAAACCACTCAGAATAATTGGATATGAGATGGGCGGCAAATAAATTTCACAAATAAATAAATAAACTGTCATTTTCTACAGCTACATGACACTGCTGCCCCATATTCAGGTTTAATCAATTACTGGTCCAATATTTCTTTTACAAGTTCTATTGTCAATCTACTTATTCCCTACACCATACATATGGACTTGATTTCTTATTTCTTCAATGAAAAATGTTGATGTTTTCTCAGCCTCCTTTTATTCTCAATTTCTCAATATCAAACATTCTCCTTGATATGTCAGTGATCAACAGTGATCAATTCTGAATGAACATTCTTTTTTTTTTTTTTTTTTCAAATTTTTTTTTATTGTTTTCAACGTAAAAAAAAAACACACATCACAAATACATCACAATTAATAAACCCCCCCCACCCCCCACCCGGACTTCCCAAACCTAATCCCAGGATACTATTCAACTAAAAGTAACCTTGTATTAATATCCCTAACTCCACAAAATGTTATTCTACATAAGTAGGTGAAATATATATATATGTATAAAAAAAAGAATTTTTTATCTAAAAACCTAACTTATATTCCACCATTCTATGCTTATTTTGAATATAAACAATCCATCTTCTCCATATTGATAAAAAATGTTCATTTGAGTGATCCTTCAAATAAGCCGAAATCTTTGCCATTTCAGCAAGATGCGAAACCTTCACTCTCCAGTCCTCTATTGTAGGTAAAACTTTACTCTTCCAGTTTTGAGCTATCAGCAAACGGGCAGCAGTTAAACAATACAACATCAAATTCGTTTCTTTTACATCCAAATTATGTGTGATACCTAGGAGAA
>NW_015416832.1:0-1605 GCF_001527695.2 Protobothrops mucrosquamatus | reverse complement strand
GCTTCTCTTCCCCCCCCACCCACCCACCCACCCACCCCCTTTACCTCTATTCTGTTACCCATTCACATCAACCTATAAATTCTTTTCAGAAATCTTTATGAAAATATTTATGTGTTTTTCACCGAAAGTACACTTGCAGGTTCCTTATATGGTATTTTTAGGGTGGAAAATTCCATCGTGTGATTTGAAAAGGTGAATGCGGAAGGACAATTGCAGTTTGAGTTAATGTATAATATTCGGAAATGCAAGTTAAGGGTATTAAATGCAAATCCGAGAGATGTCTCCCTCTTTGAAAAGAGCCAAATCCAAAGAAAGCCATGTCCAAAAGAGCCAAGGTTATAGTTCTTAACTGCGGTCCCCTTTTCTTTATGCTGGCCAAGAAACCTGGAAATTTTAGAATCATCAGCCCTGGCTATGAGATGGCATCAGAGCAGAGCGGCTGTTTCAGGAAGCAAAGATGTTTTTCTATATTGCATTTATGGTACAGGTGGCTGGGAGAGGTACTTTCAGACTTGCAAGATTCTGTTAATGTAACCTTACAATAAAGTTAGAGCTCGCACTTCAAAAACATGCAAATGCGAGTAGATTAATAGGTGCTGCTTTGGTGGGAAGCTAATAGCATTCCGTGCACCTTTGACATAGAGTCATGCTGGCCACATGACCACAGAAAATGTCTTTGAACAACATTGGCTGCCTCAGCTAAGGAAAAGTTGAATATGCCTGGACAGGGGAAACCTTTACTTCTTATACTTCTTGTCTAGGTTATATCATAGAAGTGACAAGAACTTCTAAATAATGCATATGCAATTATTAAAAACATGAGGTTGTGGTTTGGACATCTTTTGCAGGGGCTCCCCAAATTCCTGAAACATTAAGTCTAAGCCACAGACTTGGAGCTACTGATAGTCATGATGATCAAATTATAGGATACATACCTTTCCCTTTTGAAAGGTAGCATTATTAAAGTAGCATTATGGAGAAACAGCCCAACCAATTGTAAGACAGCTTTCTGTGATCCAACAGAAAAAAAAGTAAACCACATCTTCATTGGGCTATTGTGACATGTCCAAAAGAATTCTTGGACTGATTTTTTTTACATCCTGATCTTATTGAATTCCCAAAAGGTAGTTTGTAACTTGAGTGCTTCTACTCTGATAAATCAGATAGGAGGGAATCTGAGCTTTTGAGAAAGACAATGTTTCTAAGTTAAAAAGTTACAAAGGCCTTTTAAGAATAACAGTGCTTGTTGTTGTTTTATGGGCGCCTATCTTCCCCATCACACATCCTTAAAGAACTACAAATCCCATTCTTTATTGCCAGTTATGTCTATGATCAAAGTGGTAGTTGTTCCAGTGATCACTTATAGAATTGAGTGATTTTTCAATCAGCCAACTGGTCTCTTTTGAGATAATAATAATAATAATAATAATAATAATAATAATAATAATAATAATAATAATAATAATAATAATAATAATAATAATAATAATAATAATAATAATAATAGTAAAGTTGGAAGGGACCTTGAAGGTCATCTAGTCCAACCCCCTGCTCAGGCAGGAAACCCTATACCATTTCGGACAAATGGCTGTCCAGTCTCTTCTT
>NW_015416831.1:0-1605 GCF_001527695.2 Protobothrops mucrosquamatus | reverse complement strand
CAAGATGAAATACACCACACTCCTTCCTCCTGCTGTTTGTCCCGTAACAACAATTTGGAGATTGAATGACTTTACCCAGTGAGCTTCCACCATGTAAAAGTGAGATAGGCAGCTATATAAATCAAATGAATAAATAAATAAAATCATGATGAGCTATAACCTGCATCTTCCCAATTCAAATTATAATCTAACACATTTATGAACTGCATATGTGTTGTTATATATAACGCAATGTTATATCTAAATGTATATTTATTTGCAATGTTCTAAACCACCTGGAGTGCTTGTGTAAGTAGAAGGATGGAATATAAACCTCATAAATATTTTAAACCAATTTGCCAAATGAATGTCTGTGAGACGTGACATCATTGGGATATTGATGATGAATGCCATGGTCAGACAGTTCCCTTGGAGGAGCAAGTTATTTTAGGTATAGAAGATTCATTTATCTATAAGTTAAAATCATAAACCCAATTAGTAGCAAATTAGTTTCCCATGCAGTTCTTTCATCAATAATGTGACACGGTGCCTGTCAGTGCATCACATAGTAACTTTCCCCTTAGATTGTAGATCATGACTACACATGAGGATAACCACTTACAGGTCATGCCAATAACTGAGTTGGGAGATTGCAGTGTATTGATGGTTAAGCATTCTTGTCTGGGAATAGTTATAGTTGATGTATCAGCCAAAGATGATAAAAGTGGTCCTTGTCACTATAATCACAGGGCCTTTTCTGATGGTGATTGTTCTGTGACTATCCTCAAGTCACATATTGACTCATGCCCCTTAACCAAGAGGGTGAAATTGAAGAGGAACAATGGCCCAACACTAATAACCCCCCCCCGAGGGTCTGAGTCAGAGTAACAGAATCCCATTTCTCCATGGATAAAAATCATCCATCAGGTTAAGACATTTTTCATTCTAAAATTAGTTTTGAATCCAAATTGTAACATGTCAGTCTGGGTCAGCCCTTCAAAGCACAATCAACAACTAATCACAAAGCAGCTGTTTTAAAGCTGGTAGATTACTATCCTATCCTATCCTATCCTATCCTATCCTATCCTATCCTATCCTATCCTATACTATACTATACTATACTATACTATACTACGTATACTATACTATACTATACTATACTATACTATACTATACTATACTATACTATACCATACTATACCATACTATACTACGTATACTATACTATACTATACTATACTATACTATACTATACTATACTATACTATACTATACTATATAAAACGGCCTTGTTTAGCTAAGCTGACAAACTTTCAAAATCAAAATTGTTTCAGCTTCTAGACGAGCGGTTCTCAACCTATGGGTCGTGACCCCATTTGGGGTCGATCAACCATTTCACGGGGGTCGCCAAGCAAGGCTGTCCACCATTTTTCCCCTTTTCCGGCGGGTGCCTTACCTCCCTTGAGCTGGGCCAGCTGGTGGTCGGCCTGCTCCATCTCTGCCGCTTGCCAGCTACGCCTCGGCCGGCGCAGGGGGCGGAACCACGCATGCGCGGCGCTCCCGGGCAGGGAAAGTCCTCGACTTACGACCGGTTGGGTAGTCCTCGACTTACGACCGGTTTAGTCC
>NW_015416830.1:0-1605 GCF_001527695.2 Protobothrops mucrosquamatus | reverse complement strand
GGCACCCTAAGGAGGCCCTCTCTGTGGGAGCGGACTGGTCGAAGGGAGGTATTTGGTAGGAGGCGGTCTTGCAAATACCTAGGTCCATTGCCATGGAGCGCTTTAAAGGTTGTTACTAACACCTTGAAGCGCACCCGGAAGGCCACAGGCAGCCAGTGCAGCTCGCGCAGGAGAGGTGTTACATGGGAGTATCTAGAGGACCCCAAAATCCCCCGCGCGGCCGCATTCTGAACTAGCTGGAGCCTCCAGGTGCACCTCAAGGGGAGCCCCATGTAGAGAGCGTTGCAATAGTCCAGGCGGGAAACAACGAGGGCTTGAGTGACCGTGCGTAGAGCATCACGATCCAGAAAGGGGCGCAACTGGCGTATCAGGCGAGCCTGATGAAAAGCCCCCCTGGCCACGGCTGTCATATGATCGTCTAAAGACAGCCGAGTGTCCAGGAGGACGCCCAAGTTGCACCCAAATTGTGATCAGTGGTTAGTACCAGGTCATTCCTTTGCATTAGCATGGTTTCATATTTTAAAATTCTAGAATCTGTAAGCCACCTTCCTGCTTTTTGTTGCAATATTGTCCTGACTTGGTGGGGAGTACTCACAATAAGCACTCCTCCAAAGGTTAGTTTTCTGCTTTCTTGAACCAAAAGCACAGTGGCTGCTATTGCCTGTACGCATCTGGGCCACCCCCTTATTACAGGGTCCATAATTTTTGAAAGGAAGGCAACTGGCTTACGTTCCCCAGCCCAGTTTTGGGTCAACACCCCTTGTGCTATTCCATCTTCTGTATTTACAAAGAGATAGAAAGGCTTTTCTAAATTTGGGAGACTTAAAACCGGAGCTTTTACTAAAGCTTGCTTCAGATTTTCAAAGTTTCCTCTTTCGTGGTCCTCCCACTATTAATTTAGAATATAAGGATTTTGTTAAATCTGCATGTCCATCGATCCATAATCTGCAATATCCTACCAATCCTAGGAATTTTCTCAGTTCCTTTTTGTTTTTGGGTAGGGGTTGTGAGGCCACCCCTTCTATTCTATCAGGAGTGATTCGCTGACTCCCTCCACTAATTAAATGTCCTAAGTATTTCACCTCCCTTTCCACATATTGCAATTTGGTTTTGGAAACCCTTAGTCCCTGTTGTCCCAGAAAGTTTAATAACGTGTTGGTAGCATCAATAGTTTCCCCTTTCTTTTTCCCAGAGATTAGAAGATCATCCACGTATTGTATTAAACAGGTCCCCTTGGGCAACTGCAAAGCCTCCAAAACTTGTTCTAAGACCTGTCCAAATAAGTTGGGAGATTCTGTAAACCCCTGAGGGAGTACAGTCCATTGATACTGTTGTTTCCTTCCTGTGTAAGGATTCTCCCATTCAAAGGCAAACATGGGTCTTGACTCTTTGTCCAGAGGACATGCCCAGAAGGCATCCTTCAGGTCCACAACACTAAACCATTGGTGGTCTGGGGGGATTCTCCCCATTAAAGTGTAGGGATTTGGCACAACGGGGTGTCTAGTCTGAACAATTCTGTTCAAAAGTCTCAAATCCTGGACTGCTCTAAAGGTCCCATCTGGTTTCTTTACTGGTAATATTGGAGTATTATAAGGTGACATAGAG
>NW_015416829.1:0-1605 GCF_001527695.2 Protobothrops mucrosquamatus | reverse complement strand
CCTTCTCTGTCGGAGCACCCACCCTCTGGAACGAGCTGCCCCCAGAGATCCGGGTTATTCCGGATCTCCCCTCCTTCCGCCGCGCCCTTAAGACCTGGTTGTTCCAGCGGGCAGGACTGGCCTAGGGGTATTTTAAATTGGTTTTAGCCAAATTTTAGTAGAAGCGGCCGATTATATATTTATTTTTAATGATTTTTTTTAAAAACTTCTATTGTATTGTATTAAATTGTTTTTAACTGGCTGTAAGCCGCCCTGAGTCCTACGGGAGAAGGGCGGGGTATAAATTTAATAAAATGAAAAAATGAAAATGAAATTTTGTCACTTCTGGTTCCGCCTCCCCGCGGTGGGGCGTAGCGGTAGGAAAGGCCAGCTGAAGGAGAGAGTGATCTGACCATGACAGGGGCTCACCAACCATTTCCCCTAAACCATGATCACTCAGCCACTGGCCGGAGGCAAAAACTAAGTCCAGTGTGTGTCCTCCGGTGTGGGTAGGGACATCTACTAATTGGGTCAGGTCCATGGCCGTCATGGAGGCCATGAACTCCCGAGCCACCTCAGATGCTTCACCTAATGATGGCAGATTGAAATCCCCCATGACTAACAGTCTGGGGGTCTCGATCGCCATCTCGGCTATCACACTGAGTAGCTCGGGTAGGGCTGCTGATACATAGCGGGGAGCCAGGTATACAATCAGCACGCCCTGCTGCCTCCCATGACCCCACTTCACACCTAGGGATTCACAACCGGCAGTCTGCGGCACAGTGGTCTCCCTTGGATCCAGGCCTTCCCTAATAATAATCGCCACCCCCCCACCCCGACCCTGGGCTCTCAGTTGGTGAAATGCACGGTAACCTGGCGGGCACATTTCAACGAGGGGCACCCCCCCTCTTGGCCCAACCAGGTCTCCGTAATACCCGCCAGGTCCACCTCCCCCTCCGATACCAAATCATAAATGAGGGGGGCTTTATTAACCGTGGACCTGGCGTTACACAGCATCAGCCGAAAGCCCAGGCCCTGAGATCCTAAACCCCCTAGGTTGCAAGAAGAGCCATGGGGGCCGGAGCGCACCACAACTCGTAAACAGCGGGTGCACCCTCCCCTAGTGTGATATGGCCCTCTGCTCCCGCCATATCTACCCCTCCCATACACAGTCTTGATGGAATTGCCCTCTATTAGGCAGACCCTCCCCCCCTCCCCAATTCCAGGACCTACGCCCACCTCGCCGAGGCCTTCAGCCGGCCTGGGAGAATTAATTTTAGTTTGCCCACCCCTCTCCCTGGAACCCCCTAAAACCCGGACTAAAAATTTGATTAAAAATCCCCTTAGGTTGCGTTTTGACTACCTCTCATGATTAAAAAATCCCTCATAGAGGTGGGCCCTCGTTAATGCTGTGGGCCAGACCTGCAAGAGAGGGGACTCTCGCAGGGCATGGAGGTCAGCCGCTGAATACATCACGGGCACACAGTGACCTCCAACGCAACCCTATATGCCTACGAAGCCCTATCTATTTCCAAGTTCAGTTCTTTTAGCTGGTACTCTGGAATGGCCACATTCTGGGAGCAGAAGAGTTGCTGAACCTGGGTTCCAGCTAAACAGCCGTCTTTC
>NW_015416828.1:0-1606 GCF_001527695.2 Protobothrops mucrosquamatus | reverse complement strand
GAAATGGGAAGCAATTACTTCTTGCTCAAAGATATCACTAGATGCTTGATTGTATATTATACACACAGCCAGGATCCAAGCACTATACCTATAAAGTATGAAAAAAACAGTTTCATTCTTATTCTTCCAAAGCATAAACAAATCTCAGAACAAAAAAATAATAATGTGAAGTTTTAGCATAGCTATCAATCTGAACATAGTTTGGTTCCAAAGCAGCAAAAGTGACTTATACATGTAAGTCTAATTTAATCAGGAAATGGGCAGTTGTAACCCCAGTGGTGGGATTCAAATATGTGAACAATCGGTTCTCTGTGTGGATGCTGCTTCCAGAAGTCCATTCTGGGCCTGGGCAACAAAAAATTAGCTACCGGTTCTGTTGAACCGGTGCAAACTGGCTGAATCCCACCACTGGGTAACCCTCATTTCTTGCTGAGATAGAGCTTCCCAGAAGCCTTTGTCATTATCGGCTGAGTTTGGTTGGAAGTTGTTGTTCAGGAACAACTGAAGTCACTATTTTTCCAACTTTAGATCTGACCGAAGAGACAAAGCTCAGTTCTTGGTACCAATAGGAAATAGTTGATACTGCATTCTATTTTGTTTCATTAGTTTCTTGGCAATAACACAGAAATGGTTTGCTGTTAAAACTTTGGGATGGATTTTTTGTTTAATAATAATAATAATAATAATAATAATAATAATAATAATAATAATAATAATAATAATAATAATAATAATAATAATAATAATAATAATAATAATAATAATGATGTTGGAAGGGACCTTGGAGGTCATCGAGTCCAACCCCCTGCTCAGGCAGGTAACCCTATACCATTTCGGACAAATGGCTGTCCAGTCTCTTCTTAAAAACTTCCAGTGTTGGAGCATTCACCGCTTCTGGAGGCAGGTTGTTCCACTGGTTAATTGTTCTCACTGTCAGGAAGTTTCTCCTTAGTTCTAGGTTGCTTCTCTCCTTGATTAGTTTCCACCCGTTGCTTCTTGTCCTGCATCCAGGCGCTTTGGAAAATAGCTTGACTCCCTCTTCTTTGTGGCAGCCCCTGAGATATTGGAACACTGCTATCATGTCCCCCCTCGTCCTTCTCTTCATTAAACTAGACATACCCAATTCCAACAACCGTTCCTTATATGTTTTAGCCTCCAGTCCCCTAATCATCTTTGTTGCTCTTCTCTGTACTCTTTCTAGAGTCTCAGCATCTTTTTTACATTGTGGTGACCAAAACTGGATGCAGTATTCCAAGTGTGGCCTTACCAAGGCATTGTACAGTGGTATTAATACTTCACGTGATTTGTTTATTTGTTTGTTTGTTTGTTTACTTCCTGGTCTAGTTTACAGCCATTACTCCCATGTCTCCTAGGCAAATATTAATCAGGTTTGACCCTGCCTGGCTGTTCTGAGATCAGCCAAAGTCAGCTAAGTGCTCACTGACTCCTGTAAAAGGTTTTAGGCATCAATCTTGTTAATTAATTCAAATAAAAGAGAATTCCCAGGAGAGGCAAGCACTCCCTCTTGCATTCAGAAGAATACATGGGTCTTTCTCATCTGAAGGAAAGGGAAAAAGAGAAAGAAGCTCCTCTGCAGAATTATTTT
>NW_015416827.1:11093-12202 GCF_001527695.2 Protobothrops mucrosquamatus | reverse complement strand
AACGTGGCGATTGGAGCAGTTCTGCTACAGGCTCCGGTGGATGGTGGCACTCTTTTTCCCTGCGCTTATTACTCCCGGAAACTCAATCCTTCCGAGCGCAACTACACCATGTGGGAAAAAGAGTTGCTGGCTATCAAGGCCGCGTTCGAGGCTTGGCGGCATCACCTTGAGGGGGCCCGATACCAGGTGGAGGTGCGGATGGACCATCGGAACTTAGAGCACCTCACCACGGCCAGGAAGTTGAACCAGCGGCAGATCCAGTGGTCGTTGTTTTTCGCCCGGTTCAACTTCCACGTCACCTATGTTCCGAGCGGCCTCAATCAGAGGGTGGACGCGCTATCCCGCAAGCCGGAATACCTCTGCCCCAAGGACCCCCTTCCCCCTCGGATGGTGCTACCTGCAGAGGCCTTGGCCGCGGTCCAGGAACCGGCGGACCTGCGGGCTCAGGTGCGGGAAGCGCAGCACCGTGATGCTTGGTCGCAGCAGCAGAGAGCGGAAGTTGGCCCAGCGTCCCCATGGACCTTGGAGGATGACTTGCTGAAGCACCGGGGCCGACTGTATGTGCCTACAAGCCCGCTCCGAGCCCTCGTCCTGAGCCAGTGCCATGACAATCCCGCGGCGGGGCACTTCGGGTTCTTCAAGACCTTGAACCTGGTGACGCGGACTTTTTGGTGGCCTAGGGTATGGCATGACGTGCACGTTTATGTGACGTCCTGTGTGACGTGCCGACAGGCCAAATCCACGTCCGGCCCACCTCCTGGACTCCTCCAACCGCTGCCGACACCGGAGAGACCGTGGGGTGCCATCTCCATGGATTTCCTGACGGATCTCCCCCTGTCCGCCACGTTCACAACCGTCCTCGTGGTGGTGGACATGCTCACGAAGATGGCCCATTTCATCCCGTGCCGCAGACTGCCATCCGCCCGCACCACGGCCCGTCTGTTCCTGCAGCACATCTTTCGCCTCCATGGCCTGCCGGACAGGGTAGTGTCGGACCGTGGGGCCCAGTTCATGGCCCGGTTTTGGAAAAGCCTGATGGCCGCACTGGAGGTGCAGGTGTGTCTCTCGTCGGTGCACCATCCGGAGACTGACGGGGGCACGGAGAAGGT
>NW_015416827.1:0-1606 GCF_001527695.2 Protobothrops mucrosquamatus | reverse complement strand
GGGGGGGGGAATCTCACCACCAAAGAATAATTTTCTCTCCTTGATATAAATTTTCCATAAAACTCTTCTCACACATCCTTCATAAAACTCTTCTCATGCAAACACTTACTATTACTTTTCAATTACTTTTACAACAATAAAATCTACAGTTCATTATTTCTTTCACAGCCTGGGAGAGAGTGGGTGGGGGGTGGGGTTTGAGGGCTAACACACACACTTAGGTATCACCAAATGAACTCATTCACTTCCAATGCAACTGCTTTCATAAATAATTCCACATACAAATATTTCATTTCATACTTTTTCCAGGCAAACCATTTATTCTTAATAAGGCCTTTTTGTATTGTTGTTATCAGAGAGGGTTTTACCCTCTTCCAAGTCTTGGAAGTAACACAGAACAACATAGAGAAACATATATACACAAATACTGTTAAAACAACATTTATTTAAACATATGACTTGTCCTGCAAGAAGCGAGAAAAATCAAGAGCTGATTCCAACCAAACATGTGGTTTTTATATAGGGCCCTTTATCATCTCCTATTTTTCTCACCATTCCAAGCCCAAGCATAATGTTCTGGGTGGCCACACACACACACACACATATATATATATATATACATATACACAAAACACATTACACTTCAACACAAAGACATTGTCTGACAGGGTTAAACTTAACAGCTACATGAAGTTTCAAAACATTCTAATTGTTCAAAACACATTGCAGAGGAGTGCATTTTGAGTTAATTTATGTCTTTAAATTACTCTGAAGATTCCCCTTATTATTTTTTCTACTTCAAGATAGTTTCTCTAATATTTTCTGTGTGGGGTGTATGAGGTCTGAGAAGAAGCAAAAGAATTAGCCTCTTCAGAAGAAACTGGAAATCCAATTAAAGATGCTTTAGGAGGGAGAAGTTTTACTTGGTTGTAATCAGAAGGGGGGCTGGTAGTTAATTGCTGCCCTTCTGAAGCATCTGAGCCATATTTTTCCACTGCCAGCCGGCACTGATACCATTGAACTGAAGCCCGGGGTTCTAGATGTAAAGTATGCCCTATCTTTTCTCGTAACCTAAGCGTTTCATGCTTAGGATACAAAGGGCAGTGTTTCCCTATCTTCTCCACCAGCTTCCTGATATCAGCATCAAGTGTTACTATGCCTGACTTTTGTAGCAGGAATCTAAACTCCTGTACATGTTTCTGCTGGGACTGAGCTAGCTTACAGCCCATACTCACCATTAAGGGGTCTCGTGAGATGAAAGTGCACTTAGGGGTCTATTCCAGATGATGATGAGTATGTTGGTTGCTGTTTCTTCCCAGAGGGGTCCCAAACGTCCCTGTTGGATGGGCGCCAGATGTTGTAATCAGTGCTCAGTCATTGCAGGGTGCAAATAATGGCCGCTGACATGCAGCAGTTTATTCTTTATATACAGTATTACAAGCAGGAAAAGGTTTAACATGGCAACAGCCTAGCAATAGCACTGCATTGGTTAATCTACTCACCAATGCTTAAGGATAGAAAGTAAGAGGCCAGAAAGAGGGAAAAGTGGGCATTGCTGGTGCGAGCTGTTATCAGACAAGCAAGGTCACACAGAGCTACGCACTTT
>NW_015416826.1:0-1606 GCF_001527695.2 Protobothrops mucrosquamatus | reverse complement strand
GCTTGCAGGACTGGCCTAGGGTAATTTTTAGGGGGGTTTTAATTATATTTTAAATTCGACAAATATTTAATATTCTTTTTAATTAATTTTAAATTTGTATTGTTTTGTATGTATTTTAAATAGATTGTCAGCCGCCCTGAGTCCTACGGGAGAAGGGCGGGATATAAATTCAAATATAAATAAATAAATAAAAATAAAAAAAATCATCACAAATCTGTATATGATGCCAACAGACACAGTGGGGACCTTATAATCTATTCTAAGGCAACTTCCTGCTTCTTTTCCAAATTTGTTTTCTTGGCCAACAACCTCCACACAAATAACAGTGATGTGTATCTTTTCTGCTTTTGCTTACTGAACCAAAACTACATATTGTTGTTGTTAGTTGCGAAGTCGTGTTCGACCCATTGCGACCCCACGGACAACATTCCTCCAGGCCTTCCTGTCCTCTACCATCTTCTGGAGTCCATTTAAGCTCACGCCTACTGCTTCAGTGACTCCATCCAGCCACCTCATTCCCTGTCGTTCCCTTCTTCTATTGCCCTCCATCTTTCCCAGCATTAGGCTCTTCTCCAGTGAGTCCTTCCTTCTCATTAGGTGGCCAAAGTACTTGAGTTTCAGCTTCAGGATCTGGCCTTCTAAAGAGCAGTCAGGGTTGATCTCCTCTAGGACTGACCGGTTTGATCGCCTTGCAGTCCAGGGGACTCGCAGGAGTCTTCTCCAGCACCAGAGTTCAAAGGCCTCAATTCCTTGGCGCTCAGCCTTTCTTATGGTTCAACTTTCACAGCCATACATAGCAACTACATATATGTGCATATAAATAGTATTTTAATATGCTTTCCCTTAAGCATTTAACATATCTGAAGAATATTAATAAAGTAATAAATATTAGCCAATTTGCAACTTGGAGGACTGAAAAGACTGGCACCTGACTCAACTGGTATTTCAGTCAGAATCAGCCTTCTCAGGCTTATCTGGTTTCTGAATCCCTATGCAAAACATTTTTCTGGAAACTGTGAAAACATTGTTTGCTATACTGGCAAGAAAAGCTCTGCAAGGATAAAAGGAAATAATGCAGACACATATCATTAAGATTTACAAGGGATTAACTCCCCTGATTTCACTGGAACTATGAATAAACATTATGCTGCTTGTGAAAGATACTTAAGGTGGAGAAAGTTAATAAGCAGACTGAAAGAAAAACAAAATTGGAAGCCATGTTGCATTGAATTAAGAAGCAGAAGTAGATTAAAATGTTCTGTTATAGTGCATGACTAAACTACACATTTGAAGCTCATTTAGAAATATTTTTTTATTTTCCAGAAATAACATAGGTTGTCCTCGAGTTACGAGTGTAATGGAGCCTGCCCATTCCACTCGTAACTCGAAAACTCGTGGGAGTGAATCTTCTTGTTAAGATGCACGCAGCTCATTAAGTCAGTGGTTCTCAACCTTTTTAATGCCGCGACCCCCAACCGGTCATAAGTCGAGGACTAAACCGGTCGTAAGTCGAGGACTACCCAACCGGTCGTAAGTCGAGGACTTTCCCTGCCTGGGAGCGCCGCACATGCGTGGTTCCGCCCCCTGCACCGGCCGAGGCATAGCT
>NW_015416825.1:0-1606 GCF_001527695.2 Protobothrops mucrosquamatus | reverse complement strand
CTTTGTTGCTCTTCTCTGTACTCTTTCTAGAGTCTCAACATCTTTTTTACATCCTGGTGACCAAAACTGGATGCAGTATTCCAAGTGTGGCCTTACCAAGGCATTGTAAAGTGGTATTAATACTTCACGTGATCTTGATTCTATCCCTCTGTTAATGCAGCCTAGCACTGTGTTGGCTTTTTTGGCAGCTGCAGCACACGGCTGGCTCATATTTAAATGATTGTCCACTAGGACTCCGAGATCCCTCTCACAGTTACTACTATTGAGCAAGGTACCCCCTATACACAGTCTACATTAGAAAAACGTGGAACGTTACTAACTTGATCGCTGATTATCAGGAGGGATTTTAATACCAGGCTACATCTCAGAGATCTGGATCTGTTTGTCAAATTCCAATAATACCTGCTAGACAGATCATATGACCCAGTGGAAAATCTGTATTTCTCTAAGAATTTTCTTGTAATGAGTGCTCCTTGGCTTAACCCTTCCAGAAAGTTGATCTTTGTTTCTCAAAAGGAGCAGCTAATTGAGGTTGGCCAGAAAACATTGTGTACTGATTGGGGAGGGGGGGGTCAAGGCTGAGCAGAATTGATTTTGATAGAGGAGAATATTTGCAGCTCAGGGTTGAAATGTTGGGTTCCTTGGTGCTCTCTGAGCTTGGTTGTTTTCTTTCAGATGTTTCATTAACAAACTAGGTAACATCATGCTATCTAGTTTGGTAGTGAAACATCTGCAAGAAAACAACCAAGCTCAGAGAGCACTAAGGAACAACACAAATGATTTTGGATGCCTCCATAGTTTGCTGAATCTTTTGGAAAACATCAAAAAAGTTATCAGCTTACACAGTAACAATGCTCTGAAGGAGTGGTGGGATTCAAATATGCGAACAACCGGTTCTCTGTGTGGATGCTGCTTCCGGAAGTCCATTTTGGGCCTGGGCAACAAAAATTAGCTACCGATTCTGCCGAAGTGGTGGGAACTGTCTGAATCCCACCACTGCTCTGAAGATTCTGAGATGACCTCATTTGTAGAGCAAACTCACAGAGATTTATTTGCAGAGCAAGCTTGAGATGGAAATTCCCATATTACAATATATAGTAGGAGTCTGTAAGCCAGAACTGCTAAACACCAATCAGTTTTAATTGCTTGCTCTGGTCTGGGTTGAATAAAACCAGATAATCACATCCTTGTATATGCAAAAGTTACACACTCATGCAGCAGTTATTAATTCCCACAGGTGCAAGTATTTATTACACATGTCCATGAGGGTCAAACTGTTTGTTGTTTTGATCAATAATTGCCCTCTGTCTCTGTTCTACTCCACAGCTTTCTGAGACACATCCACCCCCAGCATTATCACAAGAAATAACATACACAAACCTCACAAATTATCCTAGAAGAAACAATTTGGCAAAAACTGATCAGAGCAAATCAGATAAAATGACTTGGTTATATTTTGGAGTTTCACTGCTAACTATTCATCTCCTGGAATGTCTAGCATGGATTTAAAATGTCTGCAGGTAAAGCTTGATTTCTGGCGATGTACATCTTCAATTATACACTGCCAAATTCACTTGAGTCATGATGGTTCATAGTAATAGAAACC
>NW_015416824.1:0-1606 GCF_001527695.2 Protobothrops mucrosquamatus | reverse complement strand
TACCTCCATTTCTTCCCCATCTATTTGCCAGGAATTGAGAGGGCCAGATGCCATGATTTTGGTTTTCTTAATGTTGAGTTTCAAGCCAACTTTTGCACTCTCCTTCTTCACCCGCATCAAGAGGCTCTTTAGTTCCTCTTCACTTTCTGCCATTAGAGTGGTATCATCTGCATATCTTAGGTTGTTGATATTTCTCCCGACAATCTTAATTCCAACTTTTGATTGATCTAGCCCTGCCTTTCTCATGATGTGGTCTGCATATAAGTTAAATAGGCAGGGTGACAGTATACAGCCTTGCCAGACTCCTTTCCCAATTTTGAACCAATCAGTGGTTCCGTGTCCAGTTCTCACTGTTGCTTCTTGACCCGCATATAGATTTCTCAAGAGACAAATAAGATGGTCTGGTACTCCCATCTCTTTAAGAACGTGCCACAATTTGTTGTGATCTACACAATCAAAAGCTTTAGCATAGTCAATGAAGCAGAAGTAGATGTTTTTCTGGAACTCCCTAGCTTTCTCCATGATCCAGCGTATGTTGGCAATTTGATCTCTAGTTCCTCTGCCTCTTTGGAATCCTGCCTGTACTTCTGGTAGTTCTCGATCCACATACTGCTGGAGTCTAGCTTGTAAGATTTTAAGCATAACTTTACTAGCATGTGAAATAAGTGCAATGGTGTGATAGTTTGAACATTCTTTGGCATTGTCTTTCTTTGGAATTGGAATGTAAACTGACCTTTTCCAATCCTGTGGCCACTGTTGAGTTTTCCAAATTTGCTGGCAAATTGAGCGTAGCACTTTTACTGCATCATCTTTTAAGATTTTGAATAGCTCAGCTGGAATACTGTCACCTCCACTAGCTTTGTTGTTGCTCAGATTTCCTAAGGCCCATTTCACTTCACATTCTAGGATGTCTGGCTCGAGGTCAGTGACCACCCCATCGTGGTTATCTGGGACGTTAAGCTCGTTCTTTTATAGTTCTTCTGTGTAGTTTTGCCACCTGTTCTTAATCTCTTCGGCCTCTGTTAGGTCACTGCCATTTTGGTCCTTTATCATGCCCATCTTTGCATGAAACGTTCCCTTCATATCTCCAATTTTCTTGAAGAGATCTCTGGTCCTCCCTATTCTGTTGTTTTCTTCTATTTCTTTGCACTGTTCATTTAAGAAGGTATTCTTATCTCCTCTAGCTATTCTCTGGAATTCTGCATTCAATTGGGTGTATCTTTCTCTTTCTCCTTTGCCTTTCGCTTCCCTTCTTTCCTCAGCTATTTGCAAAGCTTCCTCAGATAGCCATTTTGCTTTCTTGCATTTCTTTTTCTTTGGGATGATTTTAGTTGCTACCTCTTGTATAATGTTGCGAACTTCCGTCCATAGTTCTTCAGGCACTCTGTCTATCAGATCTAATTCCTTAAATCCAGGGCTTTTTTTCAGCCGGAACACGGCGGAACCGCGTTCCGGCACCTTTTTCCGGGCCGGCCGCACCGGAAATAGCCCCTCCCACACCGGAAATAGCCCCTCCCAAATTTTACTTGCATTCCTGTTCTCTAAAGGGGCGGTCCTAGGGTTTGATGAGGGCGTGGCCAGGTTTGAGTTCCGCCACCTTTTCTCC
>NW_015416823.1:0-1606 GCF_001527695.2 Protobothrops mucrosquamatus | reverse complement strand
AATGTATTTTGAAACTGTGAACTGAATTAATTATAGTTTTGGCATTTCAGACACTAAGCTACTCAGCTTTAAAAATACAATGTACTATATAATTTTATTTGAATTTGAAAGATCCTGTTCACTACACAATTTGTTTGTCATCTTTCAACAAAATTTCCAAAACAGTTTAGGAAATAAAACAGCAGTTTCACTCTGTGCAAGATTTAAAGTTCATTCTGAAATAGAACAGTTAAAACAAGTTCAAAAGGCATAAGTAAAAATAAAATCAGCTTCCCATATCTCGGTAGGATAAGAAAAATTTTGCACGCCTGTTGAAGGAATAACAGAAAGGAATAAAAATATTCCAGAGAAAAATCTTTGCTTCATAAGTATAATGAATGGATATCCATGAAAGACAGAATAGAAATTACCTCATACTCTCATTCAAACAGGGTTGCCATACAGAGATAGGTAGTCCTCATGATAATTTGAGGCTTAACAATTCAATTGAAATCCTGAGTTCGACTTCCAAGAAACAGCCATTATGTTTGTGATAGTGCACTTCTGTGAATTACTGAATGACTTTATTCTAATCCTTAGATGTTAACCATCTTTGGTTTCAAATACAGCACAGAACACATTACTATACATTATAATTACAATAAAAATTAATAGGTAATTCAGTTAAATAAAAACTTTTTTTCTTTTTAAAAAATTAGCTATCTTTATGACATAGCTTAGTAAACTAGATACAAAGAGTTGCTACATGCATCAGAGAACATCACATTTCCTTCTATAACATAGTTTCTACTATTGTTCAATATGGCCCAATGTGATCTTGTGGCATATTTAATAGGTCCTAAAGCATAAAGTCAACTTTGAATAGATCTCTGATATCTGTCTTGACAAGTGGTCCTATATTGACAGATTGATTGATTGATAAACCTATATGCTGCCTAACTCTCAATGAGTCTTGGCAGCTCACAAGACTCAAACAAAGAAATTATTAAAATGTAAAAAAATGAAGAAAAGCCAGGCACAAATATCAGTTAGTGTGTGTTTGTGTGTGCCTATATACTGGGAACAAGCCATATACCTCACAGCTGAAAATGATTTGAATCTATAGAAGCCATATTGATTTATGGTATTACAGTAATACAATAGCTAAATAATTTGTTTTATAATTTTAATTGCAGACTGGAAGACTGGAACAACATTAAGCTTCCTTTTTAGTCAATTTGAATAGGATTTTATTGCTAGTTCTGTGGTTTCCTAAAGGCAAGAATTCCCTCCAAATTTGAATAAATTATATACTATAATCATGGATACAAGCAGGGCTTTTTTTTGTCATAGAACGCCCAGAAGGGAGTTCCGGCACTGTGTAGGCAAGGTGGGTTGTATGACATGTGTGAGTTCTGGCACCTTTTTTTTTTTTTTTTTTTACAAAAAAAGCACTGGATACAAGTCAAAGCACATAAGGAACAAACAAATTGTTTTCCAGATTCCTGTGAATAAAAGAGAACTAGAACATTATAGAATACTCTTATCTCTTTTTGAAAGGAGATCTATAAATGAGCATCAGATCAAAATGTCAAATTTATTCACAGGCTAACTAAAAGAAGTTTTA
>NW_015416822.1:0-1606 GCF_001527695.2 Protobothrops mucrosquamatus | reverse complement strand
ATTCAGAACACGACCAAGTCCCCGCCCCCTCAGTTCAAACCCCACTGGCAGTTAAAAGAAAGAAACAGCAGACATTTCATATTACACTGAGAAGCACAAAGCTAAAAGCACAAGCCTGATGATGATGAATGTGATTTCATCGAAACGTCGCTATGATACTTCTAATCTTACACGGGAGAAAACCCGAATGACCAAAGACATACATACATATGTATATACATACATACATGTCTGTGTGTATGTATATGTGTGTATGTGTATGTGTGTGTGTGTGTATACACACACACACACACATATATATATACACAGTATATAATGTTTCACTAGATCAGACAGGTCAAACACAAGGCCCGGGGGCCGGATGCAGCCCGCGACGTGGTTTCATGTGGCCCGCAAAGCCATCCTGGAAACAGTGAGGGAACGGCCCCCACTGCCTTGGCCCTAGCCCAGGCCGGCCGGGGGCCAATGTACAATTTTGTGGTGGCCATCTATGCTGAAATGCATTCAGTCTTAGCTCCACAAGGCCATCTGGAAACAGCGAGGAACCAGCCCCTGCCGCGTCGGCCCCACCCCCTGGGTGCATGCTGGGGAGGTGTCACCCTTTATGAGGAATGAAGAAATGCACCATCGCCTGGAAGTGGCCAGCAAATGGCCCTCGCCTACTTCACATATCTGGCTTGATGGGCTCTGCCCTGGTCCCACCCCTTTCTGCCAGAGACCCTCACACACACACACACACACACACACACACACACACTCCTGCCCAGGCCCCCACAGAAACCCTTGATGCAAATGATGTAGAGCTGGCCATGACCACCCAGTAGGCCACACCCACTCCATCCACTCCCACCCAGTAGGCTGCCCCCCCCCAAGGGCAACCGCAATGCTGATGCGGCCCTCAATGAAATTGAGTTGATACCCCTGCACTAGATGGTCAAATATTGCTCTGGGAGAAAGAGAAATGTCTACCCCCTATGTGCACTTGGTTAAAATGACCTCCAATATTTTTATTGAAAAAGAATTACATTTATAAAACATAACATGCAGTATCTTTGGAATGTAGAGAGAATAATCATTTAAGGAACAGGTGAGAAGGCATGTTATAACCAGATGATGAATTCTTCAGCTGATATATCATGAGTGATGCCAGAGATAGTCAATGGAAGCTCAATAACCTTTAGAAAACCAGATGTCGGGCAAGTTTCAAATAATCTTCCAAAACTAAAAGTAATCTGGTTTTCCAAAGGTTATTGAGCTTTCAAAGTCTTCATCATTGAAGTAATGAATTCTGTTTTCTAAATTGCAAGCTGTAGTGGCTTAAGCATTGGGAAAGGCATTAGAAGATAGCTTGAACTTTGATGTCTGGCTCTCCAGGCACAGACTGGAATGATGAAGACTTTGGGTTTTCCCTTGGTAAACAGCAAGTAAACTTTGAAGTAATGATCTGTAGACCTTTATCAAAACCAGAAGTAAGAATCTTTACAAGGGGAAGTCTTCTCCATTGTTGATGCCCTACCAGGGAATGCCATTCCCGTTGCTACTGGCCAAACAAAAGTATTTTTTTAAAATTAGTCCAGGCATTTTGATTCATTTTTACAGCTCTGAA
>NW_015416821.1:0-1606 GCF_001527695.2 Protobothrops mucrosquamatus | reverse complement strand
AGTGGCATCCTAGGTTGGGGTAATGTGGTTTTTATCTATTAATGGCTGAGTTAAAGTAAAAACTCCCAAAAGTTCTGGAATTCACTTTGATTTGGAAAAGTGTCCTTTTAAATTAAAAGTTCTGAGCTTGCACTGACTCAGCATTTCCCATATATTATTTGGTCTGTCTAGGGCAATGATGGCGAACCTTTTAGAGACCGAGTGCCCCAAAACAGGCCCCGCCCCCACCCTGCCCGCTCGGCCCCACCTCGCCCCCATCCCGCTCCTTGCCCCATCCCGCCTGCCCACAGGGCCACCCACCGCCTCCACAGATCACCCAGGCGGCCCAGCAGCACCATGACAGCCACGCCCTCTGCTTGCGCCCCACAGAATCAACTGCGCGCAACGGGGCACAAGGACGGAGTCTTGTCCCCACTGCCCGGCTGCCATGTTCTTGGCTGCGATTCTCCTCTGGGGGGGCTGCTGGTGAGGTGGGGGGCGCGGGGAGAGGTGGGGCTGGGACAATGGCGAGGGTGCCCAGAGAGAGGGCTCTGAGTGCCACCTCTGGTATGTGTGCCATAGGTTCGCCACCACTGGTCTAGGGAATAAAAATGTTGATTTTTCCATTCCCATCTTTGTTGACAATCAGAAATTTGGATGATGGAAGCTCAAAGTTGTTATCTTGATATTTAGAAGATACACAGATCCAGTTTAGGATGCATAAATGGATGTTACTCAAAGATACTTCTAATATCTGTTGTCTCTTGGAGTGGTGTTGAGGACCAGTCTTGCTAGCACAATACTAAGGTGCCTAGATGTATTGGTATCAAAAATATTACCTAATTGGAGAGCCCAAATGCACAGACACCTAGAAGAAGACATGTTCTCCATGGATGTTTCCCTATTTTGGAGCTCTGATTAGCAGGAAAGAGGAAGTGTTTGTTTCTAAAGTGTGCTGTTAGAAAAGAAGGGGTATGTCTATGTGAAACAGTGAGAGAATCATCACACAATATTTAGATTTAATGTAAGTCGCTTAGTCTTGGCTTAAAATATTCTGCCAGCCTATCCATTGGGGCTTACAAAAATGCATGTTGTGCAGACCTAGCCCATTGTGATTTAGCCAACTATGGTTAAAACACAGGTTAGTACAATATGTGAACCAATCCTTAGGATAACTCTCGGTATGCATTTTCTCACCTGCTATCCTCAAACATTTCCTCCAAGTACAGGGGGTCCTTGACTTACGACAGACATGTCCAAAGTCCGGCCCGCGGGCCATTTGCGGCCCGCGGCCCGGTTTAATCCGGCCCTCGAACAGCCCTCCCTGCTCTATATAAATGCGGCCCTCCCACGGCCCTCCGGCAAGTCCCATGAGAGAGAGAGAGAGACAGAGAGAGAGACAGAGACAGAGGCACTTGCACTTGCACTTCTGTCTCTCTCTCTCTCTCATGGGACTTGCCCCCTCGCAGGGCTCCTCATTGGCCCTGCGCCCTGTTACCCCGCCCCCAGCCGCAAGCCACCATCCGCCCTGTGGTTATAAGTGTCCCGGCAGTTGGGACCCGCCCCTCCCGGAAGTCAATCAATCCTTGGCGGTTCTCCGTCCGGCCGCTTGTGTGCTGCGTCACCC
>NW_015416820.1:0-1606 GCF_001527695.2 Protobothrops mucrosquamatus | reverse complement strand
AAGCTCTGCCTTTTAGCGTTCTGCACAATTGAGGCCAACATTTCTGTTGTTAAGTGAGACGTTTGTTAAGTGAGTTTTGCCCCATTGACGACCTTTCTTACCACAGTTGTTAAGTGAATCACTGCAGTTGTTAAGCTAGTAACACGGTTGTTAAGTGAATCTGGCTTTTCCATTGCTTGTCAGAAGGTCACAAAAGGGATCGCGTGACCCCCCGGGACACTGCGACCATCATAAATGTGAGTCAGTGGCCAAGCGTCTGAATTTTGATCACCTGACCACGGAGATGCTGCAACGGTTGTAAGTATGAAAAACGGTCATAAGTCACTTTTTCAGTGCCGTTGTAACTTCAAGCAGTTACTAAACAAACTGTTGTAAGTTGAGGACTGCCTGTATTTCATCGCTCAATCAGCAAAGCGCCTCTCCAAGTATTTAATAATAATAATAATAATAATAATAATAATAATAGTAGTAGTAGTAGTAGTAGTAGTAGTAGTAGTAGTAGTAGTAAAGTTGGAAGGAACCTTGGAGGTCATCTAGTCCAACCCCCTGCTCAGGCAGGAAACCCTATACCATTTCGGACAAATGGCTGTCCAGTCTCTTCCTAAAAACTTCCAGTGTTGGAGCATTCACCGCTTCTGGAGGCAGGTGGTTCCACTAGTTAATTGTTCTAACTGTCAGGAAGTTTCTCCTTAGTTCTAGGTTGCTTCTCTCCTTGATGAGTTTCCATCTGTTGCTTCTTGTCCTGCCTTCAGACGCTTTGGAGAACAGCTTGACTCCCTCTTCTTTGGGGCAGCCCCCGAGATACTGGAAGACTGCTATCATGTCCCCCCTAGTTCTTCTCTTCATTAAACTAGACATACCCAATTCCAGCAACCGTTCCTTATATGCTTTAGCCTCCAGTCCCCTGATCATCTTTGTTGCTCTTCTCTGTACTCTTTTTAGAGTCTCAACATCTTTTTTACATCGCGGTGACCAAAACTGGATGCAGTATTCCAAGTGTGGCCTTACCAAGGCCTTGTAAAGTGGTATTAACATTTCACGTGAATTTGTTATTTGTGAATTTCGTCATTTGTTATAAATTTGCTCCGAAGGGATTGTAAAATCTCGGGGGGGAGAACACGAACACACAGAGATGTTTGTATGGATGGATGTCTCGACTTGACCTTTTGTGATGGGTCCACTGGGAGACTGGTGCAGTCCTCTTTGGGGAGGGGGCAGAAGGAAAGGAAAACTAGCGAATACTCGTTTCTTCCTCCCTCTCGGCTTCCTCCACTGAGACTGATTCAATTTCCTTTGTGGTCGTGCATCACTTAGTCTCCGCTCTCTCCCGGCAATTCCGGGAGACGGAAGCGAAGTTCAAATTAGCTACCAGAAACTTCGGGAAACAGCTGCCCTGCTTCTTCTGTGGCTCAAGTGGCTAGCTGAGATTGAACCGTGATGTAACGTGTTTGGTCAGGGCCAATTATGGCCCTTTTTTCTCACAACGAAAAGTGTCCACTTCGACCGCACAAAGCTCTTCATCAAGGTTAATCCCAGCTACACTGCGGAGGCCCTAAGAGATGCAATAGATGCCGTCAATCCTGAAGACCCTTAAGATGCTAAAGTC